>NC_064287.1:52634331-52639933 GCF_019186545.1 Solanum stenotomum | reverse complement strand
GTGCATACTGCAGATCCTATAAATACTCTCCCAACTGTATATATTTGTTCTCTATTCTCACCGCCGCATCTCCACCCCTCCGCTTCATTCCTCCTCCGATTATCGTCGTAACTCCACCGTTCAACCACCACCTAACTACAAAAAAGTTTTGTCACTCAACGAATAATTGTGGGCTAACAGATCTGTCGAATTCAGAAACTAAAAGCAAAGGTGTGTTTGATTTTGTTGATATCTCATCTCATTTGCTTTTCAATTTTCTGTGTTGGTGGAATTAGTATGGCTTATAGTAGGGCTTTTTCTGAAGAATCATTAAGAGAGATTCTACTGAGTTTACCTGTGACATCGTTGTGTAGATTCAAATGTGTGTGCAAAAATTGGGGCAATCTTATCAATAACCCTAGCTTCACTATAGACCACTGTAAGAAGAAGAAGCCTCCGCAACACTTGATTTATGATTATGATGCAACCGATGCTCCTACTGTCACTTTGGTTTCCGATAAGGGTATAGATGAACAAAAAATTTTTCAAAGATTTGGAGATAATATTACCAACTTGTTAGGTTCTATTGATGGTGTGTTTTTCATAGAAAGACAAATTGATAATGCCATTTTGTGTACATTATGGAATCCAGCTAACAGAGAGGTGAGACACCTCCCTGCCGCAACAATTGATTTTATACCTTACGATAAACACTATCGTGATATAGTGTTCGGATTAGAGCCTATGACTAAGGATTATAAAGTGCTTTACTATAATGCTTTGGAAGAATATGCAGCGATCTACTCATGTTCTAGGGATTCATGGAAAATATTCAAACATAACCTAGACGTAGACATAGAGGGAAATAATATATTTGAACGAAATAGTTTAAAAACTACAGATTATCTGAATGGATATTACTATTGGCTGGTAAGGGAGAATAATAAATGTAGAATTGTTTCATTTGACTTTGGGAATGAGGTGTTTGTAGATATGGAAGGGCCACCACGTGGTCACGAGGATTATCATTGGTTGGCATATCTGATATTGCTTGGTGACTCCCTTGGCATCTTGAACTTTGTCGACGGGTTTGTTCATGATGTATGGGTAATGATACAACCAGGCGTTTGGAACAAACTTGTGACCATTCATCTCACTACGCGTATTAAGTCATATTATGACAACTCTATCATTTTGGTAACTAAAAGTTCCCGACTGGTCTCATATAATGTTAGGACAAATAAGACAAGGCTTTTTGAATTTCGTCATCATGGCCTGCATTATTGTCCAGAGATTGGTGGTTGTGCGGTTTACTATTATAAAGAGAGCTTAGTAACAATTAAACGACAAGGGAATAGTGAGCTCCATCTCAATCATTGTTTGACAAGGGTCCATATTAGATTTCAATAAGAGCTTAGAGCATATTGGATAACATTTACAGGTTCTTTAAAATTTATTTATGGTTCATTCTAGCTTGTAACCTATTTAATTAGGTGCAATATGAGAGTATTTTTGTTTGTATACTCTATAAGTTGTTGGTGATTGTGAGCATTTTAATATTATTATTTTTTATTAAAGTGGCTCATCCTAAGTATCTTTTAATGAATGTTGCATTGTGCTGCATCTGTTATTGACATTGTTAGATATAAAATGTTCCTTATAGCTCTTGCATTGTTAATGTTAAGATAGTCGTCGAGGCAGCTGAAAAGAGAACTAAAAGGAAAACTCTAGCCACTTTTAATATTAACTTGTTATCTCATTCATCTAGAGTAACTTGTCTAATCGACACTTTACTTCTTTATTATTTTTCATCTAAAAAAAGAAAAGAAATAATGTTATTGATGGACGATCACTTATATTCAAGAATTCTCCAACCCCACTATGTTATTGGGTATGTAATGCAGTCGTTGCTTTCAGAATGAGAATTAGGTACAATCATTATTTTTAGGCAATTAGCATTAGTATCATACTCTATATAGCATTCAAGTTTACATATCTCTTTTATAATTCAAATGGTTTGGATTTCTTTTAGCATTAATTTGTTGCTTGCAGAGGAGCATCATAATATCACATATAAAATACGTCTAAAGAGCTTACCAAAGAAAAAACAAGTTAAATCCTTTGTAGCTGAAAGGTGCACTGCTGCACAAGAACCAATTCCAAGTCAAGTTATAAATGACAATATTATTCATTAGACATCATATATTTGTCATGGCATTAATTATAAGCTAAAATTACATATACTTGAATATATGGCAGGATTTGGATCTCTTTTTGAGACCCCATTCTATTGGGGTACTATTTAAGAAAGTTACAGGAACTCTTAAAAAAAAAACTTTTCGGATCTCATCAAGTGTATTTCTACAAGTGGGTTCTGGGAAAGAGTGGGGTATACACATAACTTACCCCCTAGTGATGGCCAACACACTCCGTAACACTTAAATCCATGCCTACTGATATAAAGCACAAAAAAAATTGAGTGAAACAATTTATCAAACATCTAACAAAATGTTGACCATATCAACAAATGTTCAAAGATAGAAGACATGAAAAAACTGAAAAACTACAAANCTTACCCCCTAGTGATGGCCAACACACTCCGCAACACTTAAATCCATGCCTACTGATATAAAGCACAAAAAAAATTGAGTGAAACAATTTATCAAACATCTAACAAAATGTTGACCATATCAACAAATGTTCAAAGATAGAAGACATGAAAAAACTGAAAAACTACAAAAATCTGAAGCCATCAAAAGTGATGATAAGTTTAAAAGGGAGAAAACACCTCAAAAGTGTTGTCGTTAAGCCTATTATGTATCCACCTCTTTGTAGTTGTCTCCACCCGATCCAGTGTAATAGTTTGCTCCAGTGGCCTCCCACTTTTACCAATAAAAGTTTAATTGCCGCAATACGTGACTTTAGAATATAAATTAGTGGCATTTAATTTAATTAATTGTCACTAAAAGTCTATTCTGATGTAGTGTAAGTGTCCCAATGAAGTTTTTATTTGGATTGATTCATGTCCCAATGGGTCATTGCTAAGTTACTCCTCATTTCTCTTTCTCATGTTCATATCTTTTTTTTATTAATTAATTTTTAGGAAAACTATAATTAGCCATTTATGAATAATATTATATATATTTGTCCCGTATGTTGCGAAAAGAGAAGAAGAAAAAAGAGAAGGAAATGTATAGCTTATTAACTCGTTACACCATTCATTTAGAATAAATTGTTTGACAAATCATTATTTTACCTTTAAGTTAAAGGGTATTATATATGACGTTCAAGTTGTGATATAATTTATAAAAACTTTACTTATAATAACAACCCATCAAATCTTTTATATTATACCAACTTTAATAGTAACATTGTATCAAGCTAAGTATTGTTACATTCAAGAAATTGTGTATATTTGATATGCATACACTAATATGTTACATTTAATATGTCAGATGATCACAAATATGTTCCACGAGAATTCAACCAGTAACTGAAAAGAAGAATGGTTCAAATACATCCAACAATTAACAAGAAGGAAAATTACATGATCGGCTCAATTTTTCCATTCATTTTCAACAAGAAAAATCCAAATCTTTCTTTTCAAATACACAAGGGAGCTACCATCAACTATGATCCAGAGAATATATAATTAATACTAATAATATTGTTTTAAAAGGAACAAAGACGGTTAGGTTCTATTGATGGTGTGTTTTTCATAAAAAAGACAAATTGATAATGTCATTTTGTGTGAGAATCTGTTAATACATTCAATCGTTATATTGGATTCAGATTAGATCCCATAATTAAGGATTATAAAGTGGTTTACTATAATCAAATGGAAGAATATGCAGAGGTCTACGCATGTTCTAGGGATTCATTGGAAATATTCTAAATGCATAATAAACACTACTAATTATTTGAATGGATGTTATTACTGGCTGTTATCGGAAACTCCTAAATGCATAATTCTTTCATTTAAATTTAGGGATGAGGCGTTTGTAAAGATGAAGGGCCACCGGATGGTCACCACGTTAATAGTTTGAGACTGAATCTGATCTCACTTGATGACTCCATTGCCATCTTGAACTCAGTCGACAAGTTTGTTTTTGATGTATGGGTAATGATACAACCCGACCTTTGGAACAAACTTGTGACCTTTCATTGCACTACACCTATTAAGTCATGTTATGCCATCTCTGTGATTTTGGTAACTAAAAGTTTTTGGCTGGTCTCGTATAATGTTAGAACAAAAAGATAGTACTTCTTGAATTTCGTCATCCGAGCCTAAAGTCACATTCAAATGGTGATGGTTGTGGGGTTTACTATTATAAAGAGAGCTTAGTAACAATTAAACAACAAGGAAATAGTGAGCTCCATCTCAATCCTAGTGTCGGTCAAATATTAAATTTTAAATAGAGCTTAAAGCATATTGGATAACATTTACATATTATTTATTTATGGTTCATTCTAGCTTGTGACCTATTTAATTAGGTGCAATATGAGATTATCATGTGTAATCTTGTTTGTATACTCTAAGTTATTGATGATTGTGAGCATGAAAAATGGACGTGATGACAATCGTCTTATCCCATCAAGACAAGTCAGTCTAAAAATCAACTAATACCGTGAATGCAAAAGTAAAACGAGAATAAAAGTTTAATACTATAAAATAATGCGGAAATTTATAATCATATACCCCAAAACCTGTTTGTCACGTGATACTATTGTCTTATTTGAAGTAGTATAAATATTTTTAAAATATATTTCTTCTATTTAACCAAACTATCCAACTAAATGCATTTTTGTTGATTTCATTAGTGACATTTTTACTCTTTTTCGTAGATGGAAATAGTTGACTAGTGTGCATAGACATATTTGGTTATGAGTAAATGAGTAATCTATATTAAAGACAACAACCGATCGAGTAACAAACATTACTGGCCACAATATAATGACTTAATTAGTTGATCTCCAAATCTTTATCCTTCTTTTCCTTTTCTTTTTTTAGATGAAAAATATTAAAGAAGCAAAGTGTCGATTAAGGTAAAATTAATGAATTGTCAAATCGAATTTGATTAGATAATTTATTCTAAATTAATGGTATAACTATTGAGATATTTATCAGTTAATAGTTAGTCCACGTCATTGTATGCTGTTAGTTAGTTACAATCAGTTAGAAAGTTTGTTAGAGATTGTTAGCAGTAGATTTTCAGTTAGTTCTATAAATAGCTTAGTTCATAGTTGTAATCTCAGATTGCTTAATTCAATACAGAGAGATTTGTTCTTCTATTCTTCACATGCTTCTCCAATGGAGATTGCACAGTTTCACCATTTTAGGTGAATTCCTTACTTCCTAATCCATCAATTTGACATGGTATCAGAGCCTGGTTACTCTCATTAGATCATTTTTTTTCAATCGATCCATCGATTTCTCTGATAGCGGTTGCCTCGTGTTCATCGCGAATCTGCAATTGAGGATTTTCTGCATCTGCAGTCCCCTGTAAACACAACAATCTCTGTATTTGATTCACCATGGTGGAAGTCACAGACCCTAACACCAGCTCAACAGGAAACAATACAATCGATGTACGGAGTCCTCTGTACATTCATCCATCTGATA
>NC_064287.1:52582041-52634318 GCF_019186545.1 Solanum stenotomum | reverse complement strand
TTTCTGCATCTGCAGTCCCCTGTAAACATAACAATCTCTGTATTTAATTCACCATGGTGGAAGTCACAAATCCTAACACCAGCTCAACAGGAAACAATACAATCGATGTAAGTAGTCCTCTGTACATTCATCCATCTGATAGTCCAAGTATTCTTCTCGTCCAGTCTGTGTTCGAAGGAGTAGGTTATAGGTCATGGAGAAGAGGTGTGATAAGGTCCCTTTCTGTGAAGAACAAGCTAGTTTTCATAACTGGGGAATGTAGGAGACCAGCCCTCAATTCACCCCAATATCGCCAATGGGAAAGGTGTGATAATATGGTCACATCATGGATACTTAATTCCCTTGGAAAAGAAATTGCAGACAGTGTCGAATATGTCTGTGACTCTTTGGAACTGTGGAAAGAGTTAGAAGATCGCTACGATCAAACGAATGGAGCCAAATTGTTTCAGATCCAGAAAGAAATTAATGATCTAAGTCAGGGTGCTCTGGATATTACTGTATACTACACTAGGATGAAGAAATTGTGGGAAGAGCTGAACAATTTGAATGTCAAAGATCAGTGCAGTTGTGTGTGCAATTGTGGAGGAAAGGACAACATGCACAAGGCAGAACAGGATAGAAGACTCATCCAATTTCTCATGGGGTTGAATGAAATTTATACTGTAATCAGAGGAAATATACTGATGATGAACCCCCTACCATCTATGGCTCAAGCTTTTGCTTTGCTAGTTCAGGAGGAAAAACAAAGAGAGATCAAACCTAACAATCAAATGTTCATGGAGGCAAGCTCAATGAATTCATCTATGCATGTCAATTCTTCAGGAACATCAGGTGGAGCTAGTTCTTCAGGATCATCAGGTGGAAGACAACAATTCAAAACCAACTACTCTACTTCAACTGGTTACAGTGGGAGACCAAGACCATTTTGTGATTTTTGCAAGAAGTTGGGGCACATCAAAGATAAATGCTACAAGTTACATGGCTATCCACAGAACAACTCTAATGGCAATGGGCAAAATTCAAGTGGTAATGGTAACCAAAACAGATACAATAATGCTCAGAATCAGAGGTTTCAACCTAATTACAATCCAAATCCCAGGTCTGCTAAAGGAAAGGGGATAGCAGCAAATGCATGTGGTACTGATGATACGCCTAATGCAGAACGAAATGATGGACCTTCAACTTACTCAAATCCTAATCTCACCAAGGACCAGTATGAATAACTTATCAGCATGATGCAACAATTTCAGATGAATAATGCAGGAGAAACCAATGAGGACCAGCTGTCAAGTGGAGCAGTGAACTTTACAGGTATGATAGCTTGCAACTCTTCTATTGAACTTGGCAATCTTTCATGTAGATGTTTTAAAACTAAAACTGATTTATGGATACTAGATTTAGGAGCTACACATCACATGACTTCTACCAAAAGCCATCTCTCGAATATCATTGTCTTACCTTACCCCTTGTTAGTAGACTTACCCAATTGATACAAAGTTAAAGTAACCGAGGTTGGGAGTGTGAAACTTGCTTCTATGATAACATTGCACAAAGTTCTTTTCATCCCATCTTTCAGATATAATCTGATTTCCATCAAATCCTTAGTAGCTCATCTCAAATGCATTGCTATCTTTTTTAATTCCTCTTGTATACTGCAGGGCCTTTCACTGAAGAGGCCTCTGGAGATTGGTAGAGTGCAAGATGGCCTCTATGTTCTGTGTCCAACCTGTTTACAGAAGAAATGTTTAGCAGTCAATCAATCTATCTCTTTTCAAAGTAATGCAATAGGTTGTCCACATAAAAGTCTTTCTCATTCATGTTCATCTTCTCCAATTGTAATGAATACCATTCACAATAATAAGAATGTTGTTTCTAATCCTGTATCTTCACATTTGTCTCATGGTTTTAGTACTGATCTATTATGGCATTACAGACTTGGACATGTACCTTTTGTCAAAATGAAAAATATATCCTCTATTCCTGTGAAATTTGCTACAAAACAACCTTTTTCATGTGGTATATGTCCTATGGCAAGACAAACTAGACTGCCTTTCCCTTCAAAATCTCACAACACCACTAAAATATTTGAACTACTTCATGTTGACTTATGGGGACCATATCATGTAGCAACTCATGACAATTTCAAATACTTTATAACCCTGGTAGATGATTTCAGCAGGTCCACTTGGACCCATCTACTAAGTTGCAAAAGCAATGCTTTGCACATCCTTAAAGCTTTTGTCAACATGGTTGAAAATCAATTTAAAACCACCATTCAAACCATCAGATCAGATAACGGTCTAGAATTCACCAGCCATGAGTCTACTATTTTCTTCCAATCCAAGGGCATTCTTCACCAGAAATCATATCCATACACACCACAACAAAATGGTGTAGTAGAAAGAAATCATAAATACCTTTTAGAGACTGCTAAAGCTTTGCTATTTCAGTCCAAACTACCAGTCAAGTACTGGGGTGAGTGTGTACTCACAACAACTTTTATCATTAATAGACTTCCATCTGCTATTCTTCATAATAAAACTCCTTTCACACTTCTATATAACCATGAACCCCAATATTCTCATATGAAAAGTTTTGGTTGTCTGTGTTATCTAATCACCCCAAAAGCCCATAGAACCAAATTTGAACCAAGAACTACTCCACATGTGTTTGTAGGATATCCCTTTGGTACTAAAGGTTATAAGGTGCTTAACTTGACCACTCATAAAATTCATGTATCCAGGGATGTAGTGTTCCATGAGACAATGTTCCCTTTTACTATGATTGACAAGTTTACTTCTCCTACATTTGGTTCCTCTCAACCTTTTGTATTTGACCACTTCCCCGTTCCAGTTGTTGAACCTTCTGTTAACTTACCTATTAACAACAATGTGCAACCTGATCCTGAGTCTGCAAGAGTTACATTTCCTAATCACTCCACTCATACTGATCATAGTTCTGCTAATTTTGAACCACGAGTAATATTTCCCAATCACTCCACTCATACTGATCATAGTTCCATTAATCCTGAACCACCAGTACGGAGATCTACCAGAATTCCCAAGACAACTGCTTATCTCACATATTATGTCCACACTGGAAATCACCCTACCACACCAAGCCCTCATGTTTCCCTACATACCTCATTTTCTAATCATCATCATGTGAGCTCTAATATCTTGTATCCTGATAGTCAATCTTTTGTTTTAAATGTCTCCAATGACTGTGAGCCATCTTCCTATGAAGATGCAGCTATGGACCCTGCATGGCAAGCTGCAATGACACAAGAACTTTCTGCTCTCCATGACAACAATACTTGGACTCTTATGGGTCTTCCCTGTGGGAAGAAGGCTATTGGTTGTAAGTGGGTGTACAAGATTAAACATAAGACAGATGACACTATAGAAAGGTACAAAGCAATGCTTGTTGTGAAGGGATATACTCAGCACTATGGTATAGATTATACAGAAACTTTTTCTCCTGTTATTAAGATGACAACTGTGAGGGCTCTAATTGCTGTTGCTGTGAAAAAACATTGGAACATCTACCAGCTTGATGTAAATAATGCTTTCCTCCATGGTGACTTACATGAGGAGGTTTCTATGCAACTACCTCCAGGCCTTGAGCTTTCTGATTCTGGCCTAGTATGCAAGCTAAACAAGTCCTTATATGGGCTGAAACAAGCCAGCAGGCAATGGTATGCCAAGCTGTCTGATGCACTTCAGTCAAGGGGTTATACTCATTCTCTCAATGATTATTCTTTGTTCTACAGAAAAAGGGAGTCTTCTACTATTTTTATAGCTGTGTATGTAGATGACATATTGCTCACAGGTATTGACATTGAAGAAATAAATAATTTGAAGGGGTTCCTACACAATCAGTTCAAGATCAAGGATCTGGGGAAATTACACTACTTCTTAGGTCTGGAAATCCTTTATACTGCAGTGGGAGTCATCATTTCACAAAGGAAATTTGTTTTGGATCTTCTCAAAGATTATCAATGTTCTCATTTTTCCAGCTTCACTTCACTCCTTGATGCAATTGTTAAACTTAGAGCTAATGAGGGTACACTTTTATCAGATCCTAGCTCCTTCAGAAAGTTAATTGGGAAGCTCAACTTTCTCACCAATACTAGGTTAGATATTGCATACGGGGTCCAACATCTTAGCCAGTTTATGCAGAATCCTAGAGAACCTCACATGCAGGCTGCTTACCACATGCTTAGGTACCTTAAGAAAGATCCAACACTGGGCATACTCATGTCTTCTACTGATGATTACAAGGTACAAACATTTTGTGACTCTGACTGGGCTACATGTCCTGATTCCCGCAAATCAGTCAGTGGATACATTGTCTTATTAGGCTCTAGTCCTATTAGCTGGAAATCTAAGAAGCAGGAAACCATTTCGCTTTCCTCAGCTGAAGCAGAGTACAGGTCCCTACGAAAGGTAGTTGGTGAGTTAACTTGGTTGGAACGATTGTTTGATGAACTCACAATTCCTAGAAATGGTCCTTTCCTTGTTTATTGCGATAGCCAGTCAACATTACATATTGCCCGTAATCCAGTTTTTCACGAAAGGACAAAATACATTGAGGTCGACTGTCATTTTGTACGAACCAAGCTTCACAAAGGCCTCATTTGTTTACATCACACTGGCACCGGTGATCAACTGGCTGACATACTCACTAAAGCACTTACTGGAATCAAACATGCTGCTCTACTGGACAAGTTGGCTGCCTTGATATCGCCTCCAACTTGAGGGGGGTATTGAGATATTTATCAGTTAATAGTTAGTCCACGTTATTGTATGCTGTTAGTTAGTTACAATTAGTTAGAAAGTTTGTTAGAGATTGTTAGCAGTAGATTTTCAATTAGTTCTATAAATAGCTTAGTTCATAGTTGTAATCTCAGATTGCTGAATTCAATACAGAGAGATTTGTTCTCCTATTCTTCACATGCTTCTCCAATGGAGATTGCACAGTTTCACCATTCTAGGTGAATTCCTTACTTCCTAATCCATCAATTTGACAATAACTATAACAAGTTAATATTTAAAGTAGCTAGAGTTTTCTTTTTTTCTTCTTTTCATTGTCATGACAAATATATTCATAAATAGCCAACTACAACTTATCTGAATTAATTAAAAAAATATATAGATAAAGAGAAATGAAGAGTAAATTAATGAGGAACTTCTAGCTACCTCCATGATGTAGATAAAATATGCATAATATAAGGCCCTATTTAAAATTTTATAAATATTTTTCTCTTTATACTTTGGGGCTACTACTGTAGTTTTCCACTTAATATGAAGTGGGATACAAAATATTTAGGGGTCGTTTGGTGTGAAGGATAATACCAAATAGTCATGGGATTAAATTATAGTACCACTTAATTTGTTGTTTGGTTGGTGTAACACTCCGGGAAAATGCTAGGGTAAGCTAGAGCTTAACATGTAGTCTAGTAGTCTAATGAAGTTACTATGTAAGGTGAGGGTCTTAAAATAAGTTCCTTAGCGTAGTACCAAGGTCCTAGAGCTTATACGTCAAGGCAAGGCTCCCACAAGGATCCCTAAAGGGTCCTTGATGAGAGCCAAGAGGCTGCCAAATGCAGCTTCTTTCACGAGCCAAAGACCACGAGGCGTGGACTGACTCACGCCCCGTAGATGGGAGTTGTGAGTCCAGCCTTAGCCTCCACCGAAAAAAAAGAGAATAAATTGTTACACCATTCATTTAGAATAAATTGTTTGACAAATCAATATTTTACCTTTAATTAAAGGGCATTATATATGACGTTCAAGTTGTGATATAGTTTATACAAACTTTACTTATAATAACTGCCCATCAAATCTTACTTTAATAGTAACATTGTATCAAGCTAAGTATTGTTACATTCAAGAAATTGTGTATATTTGATATGCGTACACTAATGTGTTACATTTAATAAGTCAGATGATCACAAATATATTCCACGAGAATTCAACCCGTAACTGAACGGAAGAATTGTTTAAATACATCCAACAATTAACATGAAGGAAAATTACATGATCAATTTTTCAATTCATTTTCAACAAAAAAAATCTAAATCTTTCTTCTCAAACACACAAGGGAGCTACCATCAACTATGATCCAGAGAATATATAATTAATACTAATAATATTGTTTTAAAAGGAACATAGACGGTTAGGTTCTATTAAGTCATGCTATGATATCTCTGTGATTTTGGTAACTAATTTTTTTTGGCTGGTCTCGTATAATATTAAGACAAAAAAGACGAGGCTTTTTGAATTTCATCATCCGGGCCTAAAGTCACATTCGAAGGGTGGTGGTTGTGAGGTTTACTATTATAAAGAGAGCTTAGTAACAATTAAGTGACAAGAAAATAGTGATCTCCATCTCATGAGTCATTGTTTGATAAAAGTGATGGACATATATTAAATTTCAGTAAGAGCTTTAAGCATATCGAATAAGATTTACATGTTATTTTTTATGATTCATTCTAGCTTTATTTAGGTGCAATATGAGATTATCGTGTGTAATTTTGTTTGTATACTCTAAGTTGTTGGTGATTGAAGGAAGTATCAAAAGTATGGCAAATACGACATTGTCAAAACAGACTATTTTGGGTACTTATTTGAAATTAAAACAACAGATGACGACTTAAATATTTATTTCCTAAAGAATATAAATATTTTGTATCTCGCTTCATATTTAGTGGAAAACTATTGTGTTTTTGTAAAATTTTAAATGATTTCATTCCTTTAATCCTTTACATTCTGTTGAGTTATGTTTTATCTGTTGTAGTCCTTTCATTCAGTTATTTGTTATTCAGCTATATTACATACTCGTACGTTCAATGTACCGATGTCATTCAACCTGCATCTTTTAAAGATGTAGATACATGGTCTTAGGATCCTCAACAGAGTCTGTTGAGATCACTTCATCCGCTCGTCACGAGTGAGGTCTCCTTGCTTCTGGAGGACTCCCGTTTTATGAGTTGTTAGTAGTAGTTCTTTTGAGGAGTCGTGGGTCTTGTCCTGACACTCATCTTTGTATAGTAGAGGCTTCATAGATAAACATTTTTGGAGAGTAAGTTTTCAGATATATTTATTTAAAACTTATGTTTCATACTTAGTATATTCAACGAAGTTTTGAGATTCAGTAAACTGTTTTTAAACGTTTCTTTCGATTTGATGCTTATGTATGCTCAAGTTAGTCTTCCGATTGTAGTCAACCCGGATGATGGTTTGCCTGGGGACCAACAATGGTTCTTGAGTGCCGGACACGTCCAAAGTGTAGGCTCAAATCGTGACAATATATTTGGGCCAAAACATCATCAACCTACAAAGGCTGAAATGGGACTAAGATATTGGGTCAGAGATTTGCTTTTCTTTGGGCCGAAGGCTTGACTAGATACTAGCAATTGGGCTTAGCAACTCATATCACTTCTACTAATTCAATCTATACTTTCAAATAATTGCTTATACATCTATCAGATGCACCTACATAAATATACTTTTACTATCAAATACACTAAAATAGGGAGAGAGATAAACGAGAGAGAAGAGTGGCGAATGAGATAAACGAAAGGCAAGAGAGAGAGTTACATATATGCAAATCCACATGGATACAATGTATTTAGAACAAATTACACCTAATGTTGAGTCCATGTGAGATACATGTATGGTGTATCAAAACGTATCTGGATACACCAGATACAAACTAGCATGAATTTAAGTAATTAATTCCTAAACCAGAGAGATTTATATAAGTTGCCTAGGATTAAGAGAAATTTTTTGGTTTGACTTTATTTATTAACATGATGAGTTTCTACTTTTCAATTCACAACAAAATAATTCTATCAATGTCACGACCCGAGTCTACACTCTGGATGTGGCCGGCACTCCAAAACCATTGCTGGTCCCCAAGCGAACCCTCATCCTAGCTGACTACAAGCGGAAGACTAACTTAACTCAAATGAACAACTTAGAATAAAAATAATATATTCAATTCGCCATAAAATAGGCAACTAAGTCTTTAAAACATTTAATAAAATAAATGAATAATACAGACTTCTCAACTATACTGACTATCTATGAAGCCTCTAACTGATAAAGATTGAAGTCGGGACAAGACCCACGACATCCTGACTAAACTGAAAAGTAAGTGAAATCCTCTGGAAACAAAGAGCCTCACCATAGCTAACTCGAACTTTCGGATGTATCAACAAAGCTCCTGTTGATGATCCTGAATACCGGTGTCTGCATCATGAAAAGATGCAGGCCTAATGGCTCAGTACGTAGAATGTACGATCATGTAAGAAGAATTCCAAAGCATAACATAAGCTTGAAAAGAATTTGAAAGAAACTGAAGAACTTACCTGGCCCAACTCAACTCAAGATAATTGAACTCATTTCAATATAAAACAATTTAAAACATGTGCAATATAAAGAAAACATGTTTAAAACATGATGCCAACTTTGTGTGTATGCAAAGATACATATAACTCTGAGATGTATGTAAAAATACAAATAATCTGATGTATATAAAATACAAAATATGCTGTGGGAGTTTCTCTAACCGACAACCATCACATAAGAGTTATTGTGATGATACAACGATCTTCCTCATGCTGCCAGCACATCCTATACCTTGCCACATGTATAGGACCTGAACTACTAAGTGGATCCACTAGTCTATGCGAAAAAGATTCATCTAAAAAGTATGACCCTTTTCTACCTATGATGGCTACATGGTTTATGAGGGCTGTGAGTTATCTGAACTCTCCCCCATATTGGTGCTCAATACTACTCCCAAGAATATACTAGCTCTTTATGTTTTAAAAACATACTTCTTTCTGTAATTTGAGATTAGTGCTCAAAAACTTAGCTCAAAGGCTATCTTGAAAATCAAAGTTTCCTCTCTTGCTTTATTGTGAAAGCATTTACTCTTTAACTGAAGACTAGCCCAAATGCTCTTTACTGAAAAACTAGCTCAAAGGCTCTTTACTGAAACACTAGCTCAAAGGCTCTTTTGAAAATCTCAATTTTTCGTTTTTATTTATATGTAAAAACATTTTAAACTCTTTTGGGAATACATAGTCTCCATATACTTTTGAAGAAATGAACTTCAACTTTACTCTTTACTGAACTCAAAACTTAAGTCTTAAAACAAAATTAAAACATTTGTAAAAGACTTCTTAAAATATGGTTCATGCCGAATTATGGACGTGAACGACTCGATGCAAGGTTTTCAATAACCATAGATAGATCTCTATACTTGGAACTCAAGAACTTCAATGATACTACTCATTTCAAGAATGCTCAACTCAGAGTTCATGCGGAATTATGAGCATGAACTACTCAACTCAAGGACTCAAAAATACTTCTCATTTCAAGACTGTTCGACTTATAGGGTTCATGAGGAGTTATGGGCATGAAACAACTCAAGTACTCAAAGATGCTTCTCAAAAGAGATTAGGAACTCAACACTTAAAGGCTTAGAACTTGAAGATACCACTTCTCTGAAAGATGCTCAACTTACGAAGTTCATGCGAAATTATGGGCATGAAACAGCTCGACTCAATGGTCTACAAAACTATATGGAACTCATGTATACAACTCTTCTTATTCTCTGACATACTTCCTCAAAACTTAGTTCAAATCGATAATTGATCTCAAAGGATTCACAATTGAACTCAAAGGCTTTCTTGAACTCTACTCTTAACTCTCTCTTGAGTGTGAATTATGAATTCAAGAGTTATAGTTCATGATAAGAAAGATCTCATGATGACAAGGTAGAGTCATGAATACATTATTCTCACTCTCATACTCACTTGTTCGAGTCTTGAAAAAAGTTATTAGAATTTGTGGAAGACTCCTCAAAAAGACAAAAAGGGATTTTTCTGAAAAATGTTCGAAAGAACTCTCAAGACTTGACTCTCAACTCTACCTTGAATGTGATTTATGAATTCAAGGTTGTGATTTGTGATATTAAAGGTCTCACGATGTTTAGGAATGATTTTAGATAGCTAAACATGAGAAAATATTGAAAATCAATATTTGAGAGTGCGTCTGCGATGCGGAGAGGCTTTTAAAATTTGGTTTCGAAAATGTCTTTTGAGGCAGAATGCTCTGTGACAACTCCGCGACGCGAAATAGAAATTCCCAAATCTGGGAACCTGCTCCGCGACGCACCCCTAGTGCCAAATTTCGTCCGGACGAAATTTCTTCTTCGTTTTCTAACCCCAATTCGCCTAAATTCGATTCTTTTTCTCAATCTCTCTTTAGATTTAGATACCCAACACATGTACACTAGAATCTAACTCTAACCCCTCTATAAATCGACACATTAACCTCAAGAACTCCTTAATCTCAGCCCAATTCAAGAATGAAAGCAAATTCATGAATACATAACAAGAACATCAAAACTTCATCTTTTAGAACGAATTTAAAGCTGAAATTAACATGATTGGCGTTTGGGTGAACAAACCCAACACCGTGGAAGCTTACATACCTTAAAGAACCATCTTCTTGAAGCAACTTGAAGGAAAAATCCTGAAAAATGAACCCTAGCCTTAGCGTTTCTTGAATTTCTTGAGCGTAGAATCGTTTGAGTGAAGGAGAGGGTTTTGATTTGTGAAAACTGATTTTCTATTCGTTTAGAGCAATTTAGATGACCTCCTAAGGGTTTTTTAGGACTAAAATACCCTTAAAGAAATAAATAAAACTAGCTGGGAGTTGGAATAATCTTTCACCAGGCAGTGAGGTCTGTGTTGGCTCCGCGTTGCGGAGCTGCTGCCAGGTTTGCGCGACGTTAGTAAATCCGTCATAACTTTTTACTCAGAGCTCGGAATTGAGCAATCTTGGTGGCGTTGGAAAGAGGACTCGAAGGAATTTAGTTTTTTTTCTTGTAGCTCACCTAACTCATCCTGTCTAGGAGTTATGGTCGTTTGAAGTTGACCCAAAACTTAGGAATGACTTGAATGAACTCTCTTTAGTTCTTCTTGGAACTCAAGGTGCTACATCTAGTGACCTTAATACTCGAGAAATTTTAAATTCCTTGCAAAAATCTCACTCACTACGAAGAACGGTTCGAGTCTTAGCTCAAAAATTTTCTGGTGTGTTACAATCAAAATCTAACAAAGGAGTTAAAGAAAACGTGAAAAAAATTACACGCCCAAAAAAATAGTCATGTCAATTATTGTTTTTGCTTAATATGTGTGTCAATTCCAAATATGACAAGTAAAAATAAATCGATAGAGTATTTAGCAACAACTGCAATAATTTAGAGCATGCCCAAGTAATTAAAAACGTTCAAATATATTCTTAAATAATTTAAAAAGGTCCAAGTATACCTCTACGTCTATGTTGGTGTCTGAACATAGTTATTGAATTAATAGTTAAGAACACAATTGAACTATATTTAGTTTCACATTCCAACTTTGAACTTTTTGTTTTTCTTATTTGAACTATCACTATCTATGTACTAAAATATATATCAACATTGATAATTATCAGTTATTTCTTTTTCTTATCTTAATTATCACCATCTATATTAAAACACACATTAATACTAACTTTAAGTTACTTCTTTTTAATTTTATTATAATTGAAAATTCCTTCATAACTAAGCAATGTGATAACCTTACCAATGCCATTCAACACATAGTACTTGACTTGTTATTCATTTTTCTGCAACAGATTCCCCAAATTAAGGAGAGAAAAATATTAATGAAATCTGTTATGAACGGATCAGGACCAATATGGGCAAAGCAGCCCAACACCAAATTAATAGATTATGTTTATGTAACATCCCGGAAAATTTTTGAGCTAAGATTCGAACCCTTCTTCGTTGTAAGATTTTATCGAGGAATTTAAAATTTCTTAAGTGTTAAGGTCAAGTCACTAGATATAGCACCTTGAGTTTCAAAAAGATTTGAAATATATTCGAATTTTGACCGAAATTGCTGTAAGAATCCAAAACTTTGGGCACGACCTATTACTCCCCTGCACTATTTAATAGTGTATTTTAAAGATATATAAGTGTCCATCTAAGTTACTATTTATAATAATGCAATATTTATGATGTCCACGTGGACACCTATATATCTTTAAAATACACTATTAAAAAATGTAGGGGTCTAATAAGTTCTGCCCAAAGTTTATGATTGTTATAGCAATTTCGATCAAAGTTCGAATATATTTCGAATCATTTTCCCCTTAATAAATGAATCATGGAGGATACGTGAGCATTTTGCAATGGACTCTTATGGATTGCTTAGTGACATAATTCCTTAATAAAGAAGAAATTTTGAGTGATGCTATTTTGTTATGGATTGATTAGTGACATTAATTAATTCCTTAATAAAGAAGAAATTATGAGTGACGCTATTGTCCTATTTGAAGTAGTATAATAATTTTCTAATTAAAAAAATATTATTTTAAAAAAAGTAATTGAAAAGAAAAAGTTATTATTTTTTATTTAGAAAAAAATGATATTTCTGATCTATTAAACCAAACAATCAACTAAATACATTTTTGTTGATTTCATTAATGACATTTTTGACTCTTTTTCTATATATGAAATTAGTAAATATGATATATTTATGTAAGTTTTCTTTTTTGTAAAAATGGATTAATTTTTCAAAATTTATTTGTATCACAAAAAATATTTTGGTTTATTACATTTAATGGATTTATATATGGTAGTTTTGGTATGTGCATACCGCAGATCCTATAAATACTCTCCCAACTGTATATATTTGTTCTCTATTCTCACCGCCGCATCTCCACCCCTCCGCTTCATTCCTCCTCCGATTATCGTCGTAACTCCACCGTTCAACCACCACCTAACTACAAAAAAGTTTTGTCACTCAACGAATAATTGTGGGCTAACAGATCTGTTGAATTCAGAAACTAAAAGCAAAGGTGTGTTTGATTTTGTTGATATCTCATCTCATTTGCTTTTCAATTTTCTGTGTTGGTGGACTTAGTATGGCTTATAGTAGGGCTTTTTCTGAAGAATCATTAAGAGAGATTCTACTGAGTTTACCTGTGAAATCGTTGTGTAGATTCAAATGTGTGTGCAAAAATTGGGGCAATCTTATCAATAACCCTAGCTTCACTATAGACCACTGTAAGAAGAAGAAGCCTCCGCAACACTTGATATATGATTATGGTGCAACTGATGATGCTCCGACTGTCACTTTGGTTTCCGATAAGGGTATAGATGAACAAAAAAATTTTCAAAGATTTGGAGATAATATTACCAACTTGTTAGGTTCTATTGATGGTGTATTTTTCATAGAAAGACAAATTGATAATGCCATTTTGTGTACATTATGGAATCCAGCTAACAGAGAGGTGAGACACCTCCCTGCCGCAACAATTGATTTTATACCTTTCAATAAACACTATCGTCATTTAGTGTTCGGATTAGAGCCTATGACTAAGGATTATAAAGTGCTTTACTATGATCCTTTGAAAGAATATGCAGCGGTCTACTCATGTTCTAGGGATTCATGGAAAATATTCAAACATAACCTAGACGTAGACGTAGATGAAAATAATATATTTGAACGAAACCGTATAAAAACTACTGATTATCTGAATGGATATTACTATTGGCTGGTAAGGGAGAATAATAAATGTAGAATTGTTTCATTTGACTTTGGGAATGAGGTGTTTGTAGATATGGAAGGGCCACCAGCTGGTCACGAGGATTATCATTGGTTGGCCAATCTGATGTTGCTTGGTGACTCCCTTGGCATCTTGAACTTTGTCGACGGGTTTGTTCATGATGTATGGGTAATGATACAACCAGGCGTTTGGAACAAGCTTGTGACCATTCATCTCACTACGCGTATTAAGTCATATTATGACAACTCTATCATTTTGGTAACTAGAAGTTCCCGACTGGTCTCATATAATGTTAGGACAAACAAGACTAGGCTTTTTGAATTTCGTCATCATGGCCTGCATTATCGTCCAGAGATTGGTGGTTGTGAGGTTTACTATTATAAAGAGAGCTTAGTAACAATTAAACGACAAGGGAATAGTGAGCTCCATCTCAATCATTGTATGACAAGGGCGACATATTAAATTTCAATAAGAGCTTAGAGCATATTGGATAACATTTACAGGTTCTTTAAAATTTATTTATAGTTCATTCTACCTTGTAACCTAATATTTAATTAGGTGCAATATGAGAGTATTTTTCTTTGTATACTTTATAATTAAGTTGTTGGTGATTGTGAGCATTTTAATATTATTATTTTTTATTAAAGAGGCTCATCCTAAGTATCTTTTAATGAATGTTGCATTGTGCTGCATCTGTTATTGACATTGTTAGATATAAAATGTTCCTTGTAGCTCTTGCATTGTTAATGTTAAGATAGTCGTCGAGGCAGCTGAAAAGAGAAGTAAAAGGAAAATTCTAGCCACTTTTAATATTAACTTGTTATCTCATTCATCTACAGTAACTTGTCTAATCGACATCTTACTTCTTTATTATTTTTCATCTAAAAAAAGAAAAGAAAGAATGTTATTGATTGACGATCACTTATATTCAAGAATTCACCAACCCCACTATGTTATTGGGTATGTAATGCAGTCGTTGCTTTCAGAATGAGAATTAGTTACATTCATTATTTTTAGGCAATTAGTATTAGTATCATACTCTATATAGCATGCATTCAAGTTTACATATCTCTTTTATAACCCAAAGGGTTTGGATTTCTTTTTACCTAATTTTTTGATGTAAATACTTTAGTCATAATTAAAGAGTTATGGGGGGATTGTTCTTGTTAAAATTCAAATGTTCCCGAATAAAACTAGAGTTTTTGATAAGAGTGTACCTATTTTTGCAGACGGATTTGAACCTAAATAATTACTTTACAGACGATCTAAGTAAAACTTTCCTGATTGAATATTCGAGAAAATCCCTGCCATTATCATTGGTATCCATACCAATACAGCCTCGATATTTCCATTCAAGAACACGCAAAAAAAATAAAAAATTAATAAATAAATGAAAAGTTCGCCATTTAAAATTGTAGTCCTTTAACTTAATGGTAATTGTTATTTATACTAGTATAGTAGATTTTGTACCACATTAATTAGTCTCACTGATTTTATTAATACTTAGTTATATTCTACATTTTAGTCATGTAGATCTAAAAAAAAAATAATAGCTCTAAAGAGAAGGAAATAAATAAGTAAGAAATGTGAGCAATTTGCCAAAAGAATAATTTTTGAATAAAGTCATGTTAGTACTATACTAGTTAATTGATCTGCATTCTACTCATGTTCTAGGGATTCATTGAAAATATTCAAACATAGCCTAGACGAAACTGATTCTCAAGAATGCTTATTTATCACTACTAATTATTTGAATGGATCTTATTATTGACCGTTAACGGAAATTCTTAAATTCAGCGGTCTTTCAAGCGTGTTTCATATGTATCTTATTGATATCAAAATATAGACCGATAAATTCATGTATTTGGTCTCAATATATGCATTGATACATTTATTAATTGCTTCTAAGTATCATCATGATCGAGCAGTAAGAAGGGAGAACGAGGGAAACAAATAAATTTATCACTGATCAAGGAATACCCTCCCTAATTGCATGCATCTAATTAATTAATTATTATTTTCTTTTATTTTCAGACAATTTATCACTGATCAAGGAAGCTTGCTTATCGGAGAGTAGCTAATATATATCATTTCTGTCGTCTATGTTCCTTTTAAAACGATATTATTACTCCATATATTATGTTGTGGATGAGTCTACGTTCCTTTAAAATATTATTATGTTATGGATGATATACTTACTTTTATATATATATATATATATATATATATATAACGACGTCGTACATCAAGGGAAGTTTTTATTTATTACAAACAAATACTCATAGTAGAGAATATTTTTTTTTAATTGAATAATTGTCATCATCACGTACACTATAATTGTTTCTATTTACATTGTGCAGGAAAATGACAACATATTTATACAATCGCAAGGAAGCCCTAGCTGTTATGTGCAACAACAACAATTATTTACAATATAATATACAAAAAATAGTACGCTTGATGCTATAGTGAAGTTTCTCAACCTATAATTTGCCGATTGAGATAATGATCCCTACAAGATGCACTTGGATTGAAAAGCTATGAATTCTCACGGAATTTGTGATCATGTGACATAACACATTAGTGTATGCATATCGAATAAAGACAATTTCTTAAACGTAATCATACTCGATACAATGTTATTAAAGTTGGTATAATAATAGATTTTGGGGCTACTGCTATCATTTTCCACTTAGTATGAAGTGGGATATAAAATATTTGTATTTTTTAGTAAATAAATATTTAAGTCATCATTTACTTATTTTTGTTCATTACAAGTTAGTATTAGTCAAACCCAACAACACACATTCTCAGTCCTATATGGGCATACACACAACAACACACATTCTCATTTCTATATGGGCATATGCACAACAACACACATTCTCAGTACGTGCAACAACACACATGCATTTTCAGTCCTATATGGGCATATGCACAACAACACACATTCTCATTTCTATACGGGCATATGCACAACAACACACATTCTCATTTCTATATGGGCATACGCGCAACAACACACATTCTCAATCCTATATGGACATACGCGCAACAACACACATTCTCAATCCAACAAGCCAAAACAATGGAATCCCAGCTGCCTCGACCACTGTCTTCACATTAACAATGCAGGAGTTATAAGGAAAATAAAAGGTAATTTTATGTCTGACAATGTCAATAACAGATGCAACATTAATTAAAAGACACTTAGGATGAGCCACTTTAATAAAAATTAAAATGCTCACAATCACCAACAACTTAAGAGTATAAAAACACTACTATTACACACGATAATCTCATATTGCACATAATTAAAGCTAGAATGAACCATAAATAAATAACATGTAGTAAATGTTATCCAATATGCTTAAAGCTCTTATTGAAATTTAATATCTGGCCGACACTTTTGTCAAACAACGACTGAGATGGAGCTCACTATTCCCTTGTCGTTTTATTGTTACTAAGCTCTCTTTATAATAGTAAATCCCACAACCACCACACTTTGGATCTGACTTCAGGCCCGGATGACGAAATTCAAAAAGTCTCATCTTGTTTGTCCTAACATTATATGAGATTCACAAAAATGATTACATATTATGAACAAAATAATGTTCATACAAAAAACATCACAACTTAAATCTAGCATACATAAACAAAATCAGAAAATGTCATTTACAGTTTCATTGTTTTTTTTTTTTTACATTTCAGTAATATACAAATACAAACAATAAATCGTAAAGAATACTAACCAGAACGATCCCATCTACCACCATGTTTAATTAATATAGATAAGACGCGTCCATTACAACAAAATGGAGATTATTCAACCTAAAAAATTTGAATCTACTTGTGAGTGACGCCAAATTTTGTAAAAAAAAAAACAAAGAGAGAGAAATGTTTGAACAAAATGAATAAAATCTGATTTTTTTAAATTAATGTTAACAGATTTAAGTGAAATAAGGAAAATAAGTATTACTAATTTGTTTGAATCTCCTAAATTTATGTCAATTAACAATTGTCATCAATGAATTCAAAACTAGTTAATACATCTTTATCTGTTTTTTTATCTTTTTCAAAATCAATTTTTTATTCTTTTTATTTTTTCAAAATTGATTTTTTACAATTACTTAAAAAACTATTTTTAATAAATTGTTAGAACCTAAAATTATTTATTGTTATAACCTAAAAGAATCATTATATTGGAGTCGTACTTAATGTTGTTTGCTATTGTTATAATAATAATAATAATTGTGAGTGCATCGTCTGAAGTAATTACTCAACCACCAATAACTAATTACCATCATATGCAGATGATTATGCAATGGCTTCCTACCTTTTGTGGGAGGCCAGATAAACCGTGCAAGCCCTCCGTAGAAATGTCGGATTTCTCAATCCATGGCCTTTGGCCGGGGAATGCTACAGGTCACACTCCTTTTACGTGTACTGTTCCTCCAAGTCCAAAGACGGTCGAAAAAGTGGTACGACATGTGCATGTATAATTATTAATTTTATTATTTCTATATATATCTAATACTATTATATTATATACAATGGTTAAATGACAGGAGCCTAAAGAATTTCTTGGGGTTGTATTGGCCTTCTTTGGAGGATCGCTGAACTGACGAAAACTTATGGAAGCATGAGTGGGTATTGCATATAAAAAATTGTCCCAGATGTTGAATATTTTAATGGGGCGATAACATTTGCGAGACGACTGAAAGATATGCTTAAAATATTAGAGAAGGGTAAAATGGGTCCGAAAAATCATCAACCGTAATGTCTCTGATCATTTGAGAAGAAAGATTTGAATATATAATAGATTTGATGGGCTGCTATTATAAGTAAAGATTGTACAAGTTGAACGTCATATATAATACCCTTTAATTTAATAGTAATGATTTGTCAAATTGAACAATTTATTCTAAATGATGAATGGTGTAACAAGTTAATATATATGATTTGTTATATACTGGTATTTTCTAAATTTTATACTATAACAAAAAAATAGATTTTGAATTACGAATAACAAAAAAAAATTTAAATTTTATACTATAACAAAATAGTAAGTTTGAATTAAGTTTTTCTTGTTGGAAAAGCTTGAAATTTTTTGTCAAATCACCATAACTATATATTTTTTTAACAATATTTTGTTTAATTTTAGAAGTGTTCCAATAAAGTTTTTATTTGTATTGATTTGATTTATATCCCAATGGGTTAATGCTCATTTACCCCTTGTTTCTCTTTTTGCCTATATTTTTTATTATTATTAATCTAGAAAAGTTATAATTGATCATTTATGAATATATTTGTTCAGTTGTGAAATGAGAATAAAATGGGGAAAATATTAACTTATTTATGATCATTTTGACCTTTTCTCCTTAAATGAAATTAGTAAATATGATATATTTTTTCCTAAAATTTTTGATTAATTTTCCAAAATTGATTTGTAACATAAAAATTTTAATTAAAATTTCCCAAAAAGTAACATGTGCAGACTCTGATTTTGCGTATAAATCTTCTCCCAATTGTCTAAACAACCTTTGCTTCATTCCTCTTCCAATTACCGTCGTATCTCCACCGTTCAACCACCACCAAACTGCCGTAAGGTCCATCACCGGTGGAGCCAAATTAACTGCAAAATTCTTTTCGATCACTCAGGGAATTCTTCATCAAACAACTCGAGGCTTCCTATCAAAGGTGTGTTTAGATCTGTTTGATTTTGGAATAATAGCTCATTTCTTTTGGGGGATTTTTTCTTGTGTGGTACTACAATGGCTACGCGTAGGACTTTTTCTGAAGAATCATTAAGAGAGATTCTATTGAGTTTGCCTGTGAAATCGTTGCTAAGATTCAAATGTGTATGCAAAAATTGGGGAAGTCTTATCAATAACCCTAGCTTCACTATAGACCACTTGAATTTAAGTAAGAAGAAGAAGCCTCCACAACACTTGATTTATGATTATGGTGCAGCCGATGATGCCCCTACCGTCACTTTGGTTTCCGATAAGGGTATAGATGAACAAAATTTCCAAAGGCTTGGAGATAATATTACCAACTTGTTAGGTTCTATTGATGGTGTGTTTTTCTTAGAAAGACAAATTGGTAATGACATTTTGTGTGCATTATGGAATCCAGCTAACAGAGAGGTGAGACACCTCCCTGCCGCCGCAATTAGCTTTGAATCTTTTGCAGTTGGTCGTCATTTAGTGTTCGGATTAGAGCCTATGACTAAGGATTATAAAGTGCTTTACTATAATCAAATTGAAGAATATGCAACGATCTACTCATGTTCTAGGGATTCATGGAAAATATTTGAACATAACACAGACGTACATGAAAATTCTATGATGTGTCAAGAAAACTTTTATAATACTGCTGATTATCTGAATGGATCTTATTATTGGTTGTTAAAGGAGAAGAATAATAAATGTAGGATTCTTTCATTTGACTTTGGGAATGAGGTGTTTGTAAAGATGGAAGGGCCACCACCTGGTAACGAGGATTATAGTTGGTCGGCAGATCTGATGTTGCTTGGTGACTCCGTTGGCATCTTGAACTTTGTCGAGGGGTTTGTTCATGATGTATGGGTAATGATACAACCAGGCGTTTGGAACAAACTTGTGACCATTCATCTCACTACGCCTATTAAGTCATTTTATGACAACTCTTTTATTTTGGTAACTAAAAGTTCCCGGCTGGTCTCATATAATGTTAGGACAAACAAGACGAGGCTTTTTGAATATCGTCATCCGGGCCTGAAGTCGAATCCAAAGCGTGGTGGCTGTGGGGTTTACTATTATAAAGAGAGCTTAGTAACAATTAAACGACAAGGGAATAGTGAGCTCCATCTTAGTCGTTGTTTGACAAAAATGGTAAACAAATATTAAATTTCAATAAGAGCTTTAAGCATATTGGATAACATTTACTACATGTTATTTATTTATGGTTCTTTCTAGCTTTAATTAGGTGCAATATGAGATTATCGTGTGTTTTTATACTCTTAAGTTGTTGGTGATTGTGAGCATTTTAATATCATTAATTTTTATGAAAGTGAAATGTATTTTAATTAATGTTGCATCGGTTATTGACATTGTTAGACATAAAATTACCTTTTATTTTCCTTATAACTACTCTTGCATTGTTAATGTGAAAACAGTCGCTGAGGCAGCTGTGATTCCATTGTTTTGGCTTGTTGGACTGAGAATGTGTGTTGTTGCGTAATACAATACTTGTTAACCGTCTTAGTTAGTTCACTCAATAGTCAAGATATTAGTAACATGAGTATAATGGTTCTTTGTACATTTTTCAGACATTAGGACCAGTGTAAGTGTTTCCTCTTCCATCAGGTCAAAACTCAAATGATAACTTGTTTGATTATGGTTTGGATTTCTTTTTACCTAATTTTTATGTAAATACTTTAGTGTTTGTGCATAATTCATTTTTATTTAACACAATCAAACAATGCATGCTTAACATTGTTAATATGAAAATTATTACTATTTGTTTATAATACCAAAGAATCATAGAAGAATTAGTCACATTGGCTTTGACTAGTTCTAAAGTGTAAGGGTTGTGGGGTTTACTATTATAAAGAGAGCTTAGTAACAATTAAACGACAAGGGAATAGTGAGCTTCATCTCAGTCGTTATTTGACAAAAATGGTGTCCAGATATTAAATTTCAATAAGAAGTTTAAGCATATTCAATATATAACATTTACATGTTATTTATTTATGGTTCATTCTAGCTTGTACCGATTTAATTAGGTGCAATATGAGATTATTGCGTGTAATTTTGTTTGGACAACTTCAGAGTCATCTAAATTTGACTAGTCCTTTACATTAGCTTACTTCACATGACACTATTGTCCTATTTGAAGGAGTATAAATATTTTTTTTTAATTAAAAAAATATTAGTTTTAAAAAAGTATTGTCCTATTTGAAGTAGTATAAATATATTTTTAATTAAAAAATTATTAGTTTTAAAAAAGTATTTTAAAAGAAAAAACTATTGATTTTTATTTAGAAAAAAAGATATTTCTGATCGATTTAACCAAACTATCAACTAAATGCCTTTTTGTTGATTTCATATATATATATAGAGAGAGAGCGAGAGAGAGAGAGATAGATAGATAGATGTGCATAGACATATTTGGTTATGAGTAAATGAGTAATCTATATTAAAGACAATAGCCGAGTAAAAAATATTAATCGCCACAATGTAATGAATTAATTAGTTGAATTTCTAAATCTTTACCCTTATTTTTCTTTTCTTTTTTTAGATGAAAAATATTAAAGAAGCAATGTGTCGATAAAGGTAAAATTAATGAATTGGCAAATCGAATTTGATTAGATAATTTATTCTAAATTAATGGTATAACTATAACAAGTCAATATTAAAAGTAAGTAGAGTTCTCTTTTTTCTTTCTTTTTTCATTGTCATGACATCTTGAAGTGTTCTGTTTTATGGACTTCAAATCCTCGAAATGGGTCTAAGGATAGATGTCTATTCTCTACATTTGTCTTATTGAACGTTGATACAAAATACTATCATAAATCTAGAAGGCATTGCCTACAATAGTTGTAAAGTGTAATACGCGAAGATGTGCTTGCCTCATTAGAGGCATGGAATATACAGATTACACCAGAAGGACAAAGATAAAATGTCTATGATATATGAAATAGCTCAAAGTTTGAGTAATAGTAAAATAATAGTGAAATATGAAATGATAACACACCTCAACAGTAGAATTCTCACGGTCTACAGAGTGTAGATGGCTCACACTATATGTAACAATTCTCCAAGAGTGTATTACTAAGAGTGAGTTTAAAGGATTTATGATTGAAAGATCAAAGGTGATAGTTTACTCAATAATTTAATTTAATTCAGAAAAGTTGTTATAGTTATACTATTTTTTTTCATGACAATGAAAAGAGAAGAAAAAAGTAAACTCTAGATATTAACTTGTTATAATTATGCCATTCATTTAGAATATATAAATTAACTAATTCAATTTGATTTGACAATTCATTAATTTTACCTTTATAGACTCTTTGTTTCTTTATTATTTTTCATCAAAAAAAAAAAAAACAAGAAGGATAAATTTTTTGGAAATTCAACTAATTAATTAATTACATTGTGGCGATTAATGTTTGTTACTCGGTTACTATTTTTAATATAGATTAATTTTCCATTGATTAATTAATCCAATTTTAATTATTTATTTTTGAAGATTCACTAACAGAAGGTATATCTGATTGATATCAAAATATAGACCGATAAATTCATGTATTTGATCTTAATATATGCTTTGATACATTTATCAATTGCTTCTAAGTATCATCATGATTGAGCAGTAAGAAGGGAGAGCGGGAGAGACAAAGAACGATAAAAGAGATTATATAATTATTTAAAAATATAATGGACTTTAGTAGAAATATTTTTCTAATTAGGTGAATTTTTCCAAAATATTAAGCACTCTACAATTGTTTTCATTTGAAGAACTTATCGGCCAAGTGAGTTTGAATTAAGTGTCGCAATGAAGTTTTTATTTGTATTGATTGATGTGTCAATGGGTTATTGCTCATTTTTCTTTCTCATGTCTATATCTTTTTTTTATTACTAATTTAGAAAAACTATAATTGGCTATTTATGAATATATTTGTCTTGTATATATATACTAGAAGGGCATAGCCCGTGCACAGCACGGGCCTAACATGCATGGTTTCGATTTTTTTTCACTGTAACAATACAACAGTACAAACAAACTAAACATGATGCCTATCTTGGTTAAAATAACATTGGCAAAACAATTCTTGTGCCTGTTTAGATCAATCATTTTTGTAGTGGCAATTCTAATCGAATGAACCAGAGAATTTCTTTACGTAGATAGAAGTCTAAGAGATATATAATTGAGTTGCCTATGTTATCCATAGTTTGGAAAGTTCAAATTTGCAATATTTATACCATCCATAAGTCACCATAGCTCTTCATATGATTATATGTCATGAGCACAATCCAACTCATTCTTATGAGAAGAATGATTCAAGCAAAATCTGCAAAAAGAGAAGATGAAGTCAATTACGAATGTCAGAAAAATACACAAATGAAAAACCCAGTGAATTATCAAATATAAGCACACACCGTCCGTCACATGTATGTCTTTTAAAAGAAAAAACTCTAGTTAAGTTATTACAATGTAATAAGATTGAAGTTGTTGATCCACAAAATAAAGAAAAATAAGTAACATACCTAACAATCATTGATTTCAGATTTGGTCCCAAAAACTGAAAATTGTTTTAGCAGATTTATAGCAACATGGTAGTACTTCATATATCTTGAGATAGAAAATCTCCAACACTTTCGGTTCAATATTCCACGTATGACAACACAACATGTTCATACATGAAGCAGAAATAAATATATGTTTTCCACCGAGTTTTTAATTTTTCTACAATTGCTTTGTCAACTCTCTCAGTGATTTTTTATATTTATCATCAACATCTGATCAAGGTCAATGATTTTTTATATTTCAATTTGTTATGTTGCACTTAAATTATAGCTCCTTCCAACTTTTTCTTTATGCTAGCACAATAGGCCTGTAAAGTGTAAAGCATTGTATTACTAACCATCATGGTCAAAGAACTATTATTTGTGTTCAGGCTAATTTTGCACACACACAACTATGTAAGGATCTATGAAAGACATGAAAAATCTGTTAAAAGTAAAATGTGCTAAATTATTAATACCAAATGCATGCTACAATAACATTTACATTCAATATCTATTCAAAGCAGCACAAAAGATAATCACATTGAGAGCAACTTACTTGATATGCTTTCTGAACATTCTTAATTAGCCTCGCCAGCTAATTTCACACCCATTAACATGTATCTCTCTCTTTACCAATTCTGAAAAGTAAAATTTGATGAGTATTGTAATGTCACAAGGTGGACACCATGTAAATATTCCCATATTTGTACTCACAGAGACCAAGTAAATTGGTTCAAGTTGCACTTGTTTTCAGAAGGAAAAAGAACTAGAAAGAAGAAAAGATTTCAAGGACACAAGTGAGAATTACATATTCTTCAGCAAAGAAGTGTGGCCTATCTCCATAGTACCTGAAAGCAAAAAAATGATAATCATGTTATAGATTGGCAGGAGTGTTGAAGCAGGATGCATTTTAAAATAGAAATTGTTTATCTACTTTATCCGAGGAAAGATCATATCTTCTAATACTTTTTCAACTAAGCTTGCCGTCTTTAATCCGTTTTCTGCGAAGTAATCATTGACTAAGTCTCTCTCGGTGTCAATGCACTAAACGAAACAACTACTACATATATTGCAAAGAGTGAATTATGGTCCACTCTAGAACTTTAAAAGACGCAAACCGTGCAAGTTTCCGCACCACCTAATCTAAGCAAAAATAGGGCAAATATAAAACTATATAAAACTCACTTTTATCGGCTAAATATTATGACGACAAAGCAAAACATTGAATGAACCATTTTTTTGAATTCAGAACATCGAATCAAATGCTTTCAAATGGACATCAAAACATGCAAAGATTGCTTGATATATGAACTGTGTGATATGATATAACTGCTCTAAATTACTCATATATCGAAGTCATAGAGTCTCCAAAAAAATAAGTCTTTTGCAGCTGAATTTGGAATCTTTTTGCATAGATTTCTCCTCTCATGTTATGTAATCACATAGTACTTTTCTGATATAGGATAAAGATGACTCCTTTTTCTTTTTTTACCTTTAGTTTCTTGAGAAATTCACTTAGGCTTATTAGTTGTTAAAAAGGGTCTCATCAGTTATCTCTTCTTTACCAGCATATATATACTATTATAGAATAGTGCGAATTACAGTTGTATATGGTGGGTCAGACAGCACAATAATGCATATAAATTTTTGTTCTTGAAAATCTTCTTGTAACATGAATGTTCTGTGGGGTTGATTTTCTTAAAAGTTTAAAGAAAGACATGAAAACTATTCTGGTGTAATTAGTAAGGAGGGCAAGAAAGGGGAGCAGGAGGGTAAAAGTAGTTGTGATGTTGGCAAGAAAGTTATGGTGGTTGTTAAGGCTGGTATAACATTCATCTAAATTATTTTCATTTCTTTCGGCATCTCATTGTGGTAGCACTAAAATGTTGTATTATATTCAAGTATATGTCAACTACATTTATAGAAAGCAAAAGGCCTACAAAAAGAGAACTTTTGATTGTTATCATGGATTTTATATAGAAATGGCTATTTGATATTCTTACTTGCTTTGAGATTAGGTACTTATTTGAGTGCAAGCTAGGGTGGACACCCGTTACGAAAAAAATAAAAGAAAGTACTTAAGAGTGTTACCTGATTGAAACAAAATTTCTCTGAATTGAACAAAAATCTTGGTTTATTGATTATTCTGCTCTTCTTTGTTGCTTGACACCCTCATGTCATCTTATGGATGCTGAATATTTTCCTCGTGGATTTTTCCGATAGTCTGATCTTGGCTCTTGTAAGAATGTGAAAGATAGTCAGTCCTTCAAGGAGGATTTACTTCTCAAGCCACTGACTTCTAATTAGTCTATTGAAGCTATAAATAATATCTATGTTCAGAGTAGAGACCTAGAAGACATAAACCACAAACCAAGCACATTTCTATCAGCTAAGTTTGAAGATGATATCTGCCTGATATATGAAATGTCACATAGTTGCTCTAAAATAATCAAATTTCAACATAACAAGGGCCAATGAAATCACAGTAACCCAGACGATGACATCAAGTTGTCCATGAATATAATATACAGATAAAAAATCTCAAAAAAAACTCATACTGCTCTAAAATAATCACATTTCAAAAATCACAGAGAGACATAACACTACGTACAGTAACCTAGAAGATCACTTTAAGCCATCCACGAAGACAATAAAGATAAAAAACCTTCAAAAAGAAACTCATTTGCGCTATAAAATAATCAAATATTAAAATTATAGAGAGCAACGGCACTACAGTATCCTAAAAGACCACGTTAAGTTATCCACGAAGACAACACATATAACCAACCTAAAAAAAACTCAGGCAGCTCTATAATAATCAAATTACAAAACCACAAAGAGTGATGGCTATACAATATCCTACACGATCAAGTTAAGCTATCCACAAATACAATAAAAATCCTCAGATTGCTCTAAATAATCAAATTTCAAATTCTCATAGATCGTTGACACCACAGTACTCTAAAAGATCACATAAAGATATTTATGAAGACAATAAAAAAAATCAAGATTTCTCTAAAGTAATCAAATTTCAAAATCACAAAAAGCGTGAAACTACAGTATCTTAGATGATGACGTTAAAAAATAAACAAAGAGAATACAGAAAAAACTCTCTTGAGACTTACATTGGAAGAATTGCTTATGAATTCGCCAAGAAGACCTCCTTGTAGTTGTAGAAAGTGTTGATAATAAGACTGAGAAGCTAATTAACCTCAGCCTGGAAAGCAAACGTCTCTCTGTCCGCCATTTTTTGGTAGATCTAAAGAGTTGTTGCTACTACGAAAAAAAGAATCTCAGGGGAAGTGGAACATAGAGGGACTCGAAAATAAGAGGGGGTTTAATGGCAGTGTTTAGTGACTTCATATTGAGAAAAACTTACTTGAAATGCTTTCTGAACCATCTCAACATGCCTTGTTATAGCCTCGTCAGCTAATTTTACACCCATTCACACGTAACTCTCTCTTTAATAATTCCCAAAAATAAATTTGATGAATGACTGTGAAGCTACGAACCGGAGACTATGTAGTACTCCAATTTTCCTACTCCGAGAGATGAAAAAAGTCGGTTCAAATTGCACTTATTTACAAAACAAAAGAAAATTAGGAAGAAGAAAAGATTTCAAAGACAGAAGCAGATAATCCAGTGAGAATTACATATTTATGAGAAATTATGAATTAGAATCGTACAAAACTTGATACTCCAAGCAAATGAGTGTTTCCTATAAGGAGTGCAGAAATCTAAGTTGCGCAGACACTTCACTTTCAATGTCACATTCGTGTCGAATTCTTCAAATATACTCTACTTTTAGAGAATTTGACATGCACCCGTTGACATTTTTGAAGAGTCCGAACAACACGGGTGAAAACTGAATGAAAACATACGTCTCGGGAAAATGTACAGACTCACTCCTCTAGCACATCTAATTCTAAAGATTAAAAGTAATCAAGTAGTTCGTCAAAGAGTACAGCAAGATGCAGATCAATTTAGGAGCCAAACTATTTGAGTCATCAATAAATTATGCCCAGGAAGCTTCAAACTGAAGTAGTTAAGAATGTAAATTCTAAACTTAAAAAGGGCGGATAGCAGGCGAGTATAAGAAACATAAAAACCGTGTTCCCTTTCTAATTTTTGCATGTTTTCTGTAGTGGTAATTTACCAGTAGTAAAAATCAAAAGAAAATAGATAATGTAATTTTGGAATTACATCTTGAAAACACCAAATGAGATAGGGTTGAGCTGTTTTTCTATGGAAAACTCAAAAGAGAGTTAGAATTTGCAAGATTTTGTGCCAAAAACTCTATGAATCTCTAAGAAATTAGCCATCTCCAGTTGGCTAAAGATTGTGCACATTGAGCAACCATTAATTGAATGTAGTCATTATTGAAATGGTACCTCTTTATTTATAATAAATAAATTTGAAAATTTCAATTTATCATTTTCTTTTAAGTTGGCACATATCTATTGGGACAAAATTTCAACACCAAAAGAAAAAAATAAAGATGAAGAAAAATCAAACTTGTGAAAACCGAGAAGAGACATCGCTATTGCAGCCGAGAGAAACCCCAAGAAGGTGAAGAGAATTGTTGAATTAATCCTCTTAAAATTGCCACTGCAGAGAGGTAAAATACAGTACACGTGTTTTATGAGAAAAATATATGTGTTCAACAATAGTACAGACGTGTGTTTGTAGGAGAGGGGCAAGTCTATATTTATCCAATTTTATAGTACAATTTCAATAACATTATGTACAATTATTTAATGTTGTGATAGTCCAGCCCTTGTTGGCTTATATAAGAGGGTAATAATATGTTGTGAAAAGAGAGAAGGAAAAGTGTAGCATATATATTAACTTGTTACACCATTCATCATTTAGAATAAATTGTTCAATTTGACAAATCATTATTAAATTAATATATGACGTTCAACTTATACAATCTTTACTTATAATAACAGCCCATCAAATCTATTATATATTCAAATCTTTCTTCTAAAATTAACACACAAGGGAGCTACACTTGTGATGACAAACTTCCAAATACTTTTTAAATTAAAAAAAAATTAGTTTTGAAAAAGTATTTTAAAAGAAAAAAACTATTAATTTTTATTTAGAAAAAAAGATATTTCTTCTATTTAACCAAACTATCAACTAAATGCATTTTTTGTTGATTTCATTAGTGACATTTTTACTCTTTTTCCGTAGATGGAAATAGTTGACTATTGTGCATAGACATATTTGATTATGAGTAAATGAGTAATCTATATTAAAGACAGCAATGTACCGATCGGGTAACAAACAATAATGACCACAATATAATGAATTAATTAGTTGATCTCCAAATCCTTATCCTTCTTTTTCTTTTCTTCTTTTAGATGAAAAATATAAAGAAGCAAAATGTCGATTAAGGAAAAATTAATGAATTGTCAAATCGAATTTGATAAGATAATTTATTCTAAATGAATGGTATAACTATAACAAGTTAATATTTAAAGTAGCTAGAGTTTTGTTTTTTCTTCTCTTTTCATTGTCATGACAAAAAATAGTATAACTATAACAACTTTTCTGAATTAATTAAATTATTGAGTTTTTTCTTCTTCCTTCAATCTATCGTCTCATTACAAAAAATACATGAGAAAACTGAACTATTGAACACTTATTGATAAAATGTGAAGACATTGATATTGACATTTCACAATTGTTGAATCCAACTATTACTTAACCAACATACAAAAGCAATTTACTGTCATTAATAAATCAAATTCACCATAAAAGCATAGTTATTGCCATAACATTTGGCTGAACTGATTCATCAAAATTAGTCATTTGTAATTTCTTGCAGAACATTATAACAACTAAAACATCAAAATATAATTATATACATAATTGCTTTCATGAACATAGTAAACAACAAAAGTGTTCAACTTCGAATTGTCTAAAGTCTATCCCTTTTAACTTTCATCTTTTAAAAATATTCAAACCAAATGGAGATGCAAAACTTATATGGAAGAGTTCTATTTACCTTAAAATGGGTCAGTGGGTTGGTCTTTTTTTTTTCACTTATAAGAAAAATATTTGAAGAATTTGATAAAGAAATGGCTTCACAGTTTATTCATAGTTCTTATTAATAATATCCCTTTGTTTCCCTCCCCCGTCCTGCCCTTCACATTTCTTAATTTTCCATAGTTTCCCCAGAGAACCCAAGAGTTCTTTGACCACTGAAGTGGTTTGGGTTCTAAAAATTGAATGGGGGGATTTTTCATAAAATTATTTTGAAATTAAAATTTGTGGACCAATTAGAAAATGCTAGGTGTCTCTTTTAAAAGAGTCAAAACTTGACTTTAGTTCTGTTAGTTTGAGGGGTAGGTTTGAACTAAAAAAAAACATTAAGGGTATTTTTGAACCCGAAGGTGGAAGGAGAGTATTTATAAACCATTTCTCAAAGGATAAGGACACGTTTGGCCCTTTTTCGATAACAATAATATAATATTAACTATCTAACATTAATATTCAAAATAAAAAGTAATTTTTAAAAATAAAGAGATGGAAAAATAAATAAAAAATTTAAGTTTATAACATCATAAATATTTGCTACACATAATTAAGTAGTACCTATTAAAATTTCAAAAAAATATTAAGTACCTCTTTTACTTGATAAATAATTAAATTATAATGGAGCAAATAGAGACATTTTCTTCCCGAAAATAAATATGTTCATGAAAAAGAGATAAACAGAGGAGGTGCTTTTTCATCTATTATAGAATATGTTCATACAATATAACATATACTAGTACAATACAATTAAAGCCATATTTAATGTTTTCCCATTCAACTGTTGTTAATTTCTCGTGGGTTTACTTTTTGCAATATTGTATTGGAAATATATAATCTTTGTTGTAAAGCAAATATGGATGCCATGTGGCCCCCAACAATTTGAGGACTTACATCACTTGTAATAGTGTAAAGCCAAGGTTCATGCCATGTGGGACTAACCCATTGGAGGGCCACCATCACTTGACCAATTAAAATGGCCAAGTTATACATTTGTAAGTCATCTTTTGGCTATAAATAGCCATTACATTTACAAAGGAATATATATGTATTGAAATACATTACTCTCTCAATTGTCCTTCTTTTAGTATATTAATTTTAGTTAGTTATTTTATAACACGTTATCAGCACGAGTCTCTGCCAGTTCAAGTAATGACTTTAAAAGTCTTGAAGGAATAAATTTTTCTTTCTTAAATAATGTCAAATCTTTCTAAACTTGAATTTCTTGCTTAAGACATATCGAAAAAAGGCTATCTAGCATAGGTGTTTGATGCAGAAATTCATCTTGATGCGATGGGTCTGGCAGACACCATCCAAGAAAAAAAAATCAAGCATCGAATCAAAACCGTGCTAAGGCAATGATATTTCTCCGTCATTACCTTGATGAGGGTTTAAAAATGGAATATCTCACTGTTAAAGATCCTCTGGTGTTGTGGACTAATTTAAAAGATAGATATGACCACCTGAAGTTGGTCGTCCTTCCACAGGCACGTTATGACTGGATCTATTTAAGACTTCAAGATTTTAAATCTATCAGTGAGTATAACTCTTCCATGTTTAAAATCATCTCACAATTAAAATTATGCGGAGAAAATATCATTGACCATGATATGCTGGAGAAAACATTTTCCACTTTCCCTGCCTCGAGTGCTCCTACAGCAGCAATACCGAGAAATGGGATTTAAAAAATATTCAGAATTAATTTCACATCTCCTTGTTGCTGAACAACATAGTGACTTACTGATGAAAAACCATGAAAGTTGACGTGCTGGCTCTATGCCATTTCCTGAAGTAAATACGACAAATTTTCACCAATCTAAGCTTGGAAAAAGTCGTGGCCGTAGCCGTGGTCGAGGAAGAAATTTCAATCATGGTGATCGTCTTGCACTAAATAATAACCTTCACCACCACCAGTGTAAAAAGAAGGATGAAAAGCATGAAGTGGTGCAGAAGAAAAATTCAGACAACAAATGTTATCGTTGTGGTGGAAAAGGGCATTAGTCCCGTACCTGTCGTACGCCAAGGCACCTGGTTGAGCTATGTCAAGCTTCCCTGAAGGAAGTGAAAAATAACGCAGAAGCCAACTTTATCTCTGAAGATAATGTTGAACCCATGCATCTAGATATAGCAAATTTCTTTGAGAATCCCGAAGGAAAAATAGATCACCTGATAGGTGATGGGTTTGTAATAATGTAAATATATTTTACTTCTGTCGTTTGTATGAACTAGTATGAATATGTTTTCCTAGTCTTGTAAATAAATAAAAGGTTGTGTAATGTTTTCTTTTAGTAATAATATTATAATGTTTACTTCGTTTATATCTTTTATCTTGAAGAGTATATGGATACCTCTCAAATTTTGTTTGGATCAATGATCAATCATGAAGATATTTGTGTAATTGATAGTGGAGCAACGCACGCCATATTCAAAGATGAGAAATATTTCTCTTACTTGCTTAGAAGAAAAGCAAATGTTACTACAATTTCTGGTAATTCGAACTTAATAGAAGGCTCCGGAAGAGCTACTATATTTCTGCCTAAGGGGACAAAACTTGTTATAGAAGATGCATTGTTCTCTTCTAAATCCCCAAGAAACGTGTTAAGTTTTAAAGATATTCGCCGAAATGGATATCATGTTGAGACAATAAATGAAATGAATGTTGAATACCTTGGTATTACCAAGATTGTCTCAGACCAGAAATATGTGTTAGAGAAATTATCAACTTTATCTTCTGGCTTATATTATGCAAAAATAAGAACAATTGAAGCACACTCTATCGTAAACCAGAAGTTTACTGACTTAAAAACTTTTGTGCTTTGGCATGACCGAATAGGTCATCTTGGATCAATAATGATGAGACGAATCATTGAAAACTCAAATGGACATCCATTAAAGAACCTGAAGATTCTTACAAATGATAAGTTTTCATGTGCTGTTTGTTGTTAAGGCAAATTGATTACTAGGCCATCACCAATGAAGGTTAACATTGAATCCCCTCAATTTTTAGAATGTATACATGGGGATATCAGTGGACCTATTTGTTGACACCCAATTTTGACCCTCATTTTTTCTAATTTATTGTTTTCAAGATTCTAATTTTATAACGTATAAAATAATCCCTTTTCACAACTATTTTTACTATTATGACTATATATCTTCTAAAATTATTAGTTTTATTATCAAAATTACTAATATTATTTTTTTTATACCTCTTTTCCTTAAATAATCGATTGTCGTCATTTTATTTCAAGCTTCATATTTTATTAAATTAATTATAAGTCGATATCTTGTATCTATATTTAACATTAGCATAAAGTCGTAATATTGATTTTTTTATTATGTAAATTATTAGTTGTCATCTTATAACATATTTTGTATTAGTTATAAAGTAAGAAGCCCAAAGTAATTTAAAAGAAGAAAAGAAAAGGCTAAGAAATTCGGCCCAAAAGCCTTAAATCAGACCAAGTGATCAGCCCATTTACATTTCAGCCAGCCCATTCCCTTCAATCCCTAGCAAACAAATTAGGTTTTAAACTTTTCTCTACTCTAAACGCGCCGCTCGGGCCTCTTTCCTTTTCAGGCGTAACTTTCAAATGTTTTTCATTGACAGACGCTTAATGCGTCATTTCGTGCAAGTTTGGAAAATTGAATACACGTCTCTATTTCTTTTCCCACTTTCATGCTTCAAGGTTTTCTATAGTTTTCTATATCAAAAGCAAAGGCAGAGTTACTATTTCAAGTGAGGATTTGTACGAATCACGGAAGAAAATCCATGTTTATCAATGGTTCTTTGTCACATATTGAGATCAGCTTGAAACAGCGATTTTGAATTTCAAACGGCTTCATATCCCGCCCAAATCTTTTCTTATTTTTGCCTATAAGTATACATTTGTATTTTCAGCTTTGAACCAAGTTTCTCGCCCCCATAGTACTTTAAAGCACTGCGTTTTGCTAAGAAAATTGCCTTTGATATTCTCTTTCGAACTCGCCGGGAATTCCAATTTGATATTCTCTTTCGAACTCGCCGGGAATTCCAATCTCAAGCCTGCTCGAGTCCGTCATTGTTTGAACACAGACCTTTGATCGAGGTAACCTTGTTCACTGCCCTGCAACAGGTAATACTCCCCTTTGTATCTCTGTTTTACCATCGTGATTAAATAAACATTCTAAGAAATCTATATGCCCAGAGTGATTCTTGCTTAAGTTGGTTGTGACCAAAGTTATATGGGGAATATTTTGTATTTTTTTGAGACATGTAGAGATTTGGACTTGTTCTAATTTAGGTTGAGTTTATAATGTGGAAATCAGTTTATTTTTGTTTTGTTTCAAGTCTTACAACTTATTTATTTTTAATCTCTCGACAGAAGCTCTTTTTAAGAAAAATGTTGGTTATGGTTTCTTTTTTTTTTTTTAGTTAAAAATATTATATAAAACTCAAAGCTTTTTTTTAGTTTATCTTAAGCTTGAGAAAGATGTTATTGTTTTAATCTATTTTTAGTTGGTTTCAAAGTTGCCAGTTGCTAGACGCTTCTTGTTCGACATTCAAATGTTTTACGTTTTAGACGTTGGGATTGAAAGAATGGTTCCGTTTTAGTTTCACATGAAATCAGTTTTGGTTATTAGTTAATTCTTCATTTGGTGTCTTTGTATTATAAAAATTACAGCTNAGTTGTCAGTTGCTAGACGCTTCTTGTTCGACATTCAAATGTTTTACGTTTTAGACGTTGTGATTGAAAGAATGGTTCCGTTTTAGTTTCACATGAAATCAGTTTTGGTTATTAGTTAATTCTTCATTTGGTGTCTTTGTATTATAAAAATTACAGCTCGTGTATTGTTATGTAAAAGTATATCTAAAGGATATAGCTTCTATTTTGGCATAATTAGAAATTAAGTGATAAATATTAGCATATCATGATCTCACACTACATGTGATTTCCCCATGTAGCTATACTTTTAACTCTCTGTTAGTGTACAATCTTTTTTGTTTCTTTTCTTCTTTTATTTAATTTTAAAAAAAAAAATATTATGTGTTGGCTATGTAAAAAGAATTCAATATCAAAAGAGCCATGGTTGTAGCCTCATTGTTCACGTTATATGAGTATACGTTTTTATTCTTTTATATTCTATTAGAGATATGTATGGAAGCCTGTTTGATATCATGAAGGCTATGAACTATTTCTTCCTAGTTAAATATGAAGAATTTGAGGTTTAGCTTATGTTCAATATATATATTTTATGATTTAACTATTTTTAGTTGGTTCAGAACTCTTCAATAGCTAAATGAGTATTTTATTTGACGCTTGCATAAATCTTGTGTTTGTAATAGTATATACATTGTATAATTTTGCTTAGCTCTATATTTGATTTTCACTATCGTTTAAAGTTGAATCATCTCACTAATCTCCTCTTTACTTTCTTTTTATTTACATGTATATTCGGGGGCGCATATGGAGTTGCAATATGACTCCACCTCTATCCAAATTAGAGAAGCAACCTATCTTGCATTTAGCTCGTGTCTAGAATGATTCACTCATTCCAAAAGAAAATCCCGCACTTCCTCCTTATCTCAAAGCTTTATATTTTTTATGCATACATATATGTTGTTATCTTTGACTAACATTTTATACTGTCTTTTGGTACCTATATTTATGTTTTGTTTCAATTTATATTTGAACTTATGCAAACTAATTAACTAAGAACTTAAGCAAACCTAGTAGCTCACCTTCCCCTCCTCTAGATATTGGGTTTAATATATTAATTTGGCTTAGAACAATGACCTTTAATTTAAGTTCTTTTGTTGCTTAACTCGTTTGTTAGTTTGAGAAATCTTTGTTTAGCAAAGAAGTTGGACCCTTTTTATAATGAACATGTATCAACCCTTAAACTGTACTTTTTGATAAACTAAGGTCTTAAATACAACTTTTCTAACACTTTCCACAATCCTTTGTTAAAATTAAAAACAAAAGTGTAAATATTTGGACTCTAAAGTGAGTTATTTTGAGAATTTAAAAAGGGCGATTTGTACGTCTTTGTTTATACTTTAAAAATGTTAACTTTATAAGATGTTGATACGTCTAAAGCTTTAAAACACAGCTCCTTTTTGGGAATTTTGAGTAGGCAAATTTGAAAACAAAAGGCTTTTAATTGGATAAAAACTTTTATTTTTTATCAAGGCAAAATATATTTTCGTTATCTTTAGCTTTAAGATTTCCTTGTTAATTCAATTTCATAAAAAGATTTTCTTTCTTAAACATAAAGCATTTGACTTGGCTAGCTATTTTGAAGATAACAAATTATGCATATTTCATTCAAACTCCTTTTTCTCGTTAAAAAAAATCAATTTTAAACTAATTTAAAACCTCTAAAGTTAGACGATTGTTTTCTTTCATTCTTTAGATCTTTATACGTAAAATTAGTATATTTTAAGGTTTTTATACTTTAACTTTTTTAAGGTTAACTTGCCATGATTTAATTAATATTAGTTATTTTCTTAGCTTTTAATGGTTATTTTATTTTCTATCTAATTAACCTAAGTTTGGCCGGTAACCGTCTTTAACGGATCTTAAAGGATGTCATACCCCTTCTCTTTAGGATAACTAGAACCCTTACCTAGAATCTTTTTAAGTTAGTAGACCTTAATTGAAGTCAATTTTAATATTATTTAGTTGAATATTTAGGTGTCCTAATTAACCTTTAAAATTAATTAGGTGGCGACTTCTTAACTTAATTATTTGAAAATCACCAATATGTTGTACACTAATTTGACCTTGGTTAAAATGGGGTATAACAGCTTGGTGACTTCACTGGGGAATTTAGGTTCTAAACCATAACAGACTTAGGTTAATAATTAAATTTTTAACATTTAATGGTTTCGTTTTTGTTGTTTATTTTATTTTAAAATGCCTAAATGATTTACTTATCATGCTTACGTGGTATAAACTGGTTATTTGTTACTGCTTCATATAAATTGTTTATTTGTTATTGATTTATATAAAATGTCATTCCGTTCATAATTCCTCCAATTCTGGAAATCTCACACTATCACACGTACACGCGAGGTGTGTTTTGCGCACCCGTAAATTTCTTTCAAAATCCAAAAGTTAGGAGAGTTGACATATGCGCGGGGTGTCTGGATCTTTTTCCGTATGACCGCATAGCCTTCTCATTCAAGTTGTCCACTCGGGAACCTTGTGTCTAGTAAGCCAAATCATAGAAAACATAAGATAGAGCTAAACCACCCCTTAATTTAAGTCATGCATGCATTCACCTTAGGTGGATTGATCCCGGGTATCGGATCCACATTTAAGAAATTCACCCTTATTGTCGACGGGTTTCATGTCCCAACGACCAACAAGTATGTTTTGTGCAATGTGATAATGATAGACAGATCCAAGCCTAATTTTGACATAGCGAGTTTGGAAATTATGTGTTCATTTTATTTTGATTTGTCATGTAAGATGAGTTCAGTTCCCCAAGTGCCCAAAGTTAGGATCGTCGAGGGTTTCCCGCATAAATTGAGGACATGGTGGGAAAATTTCACTCCAACTGAGAAACTAGCGATTACAAGAAGGTTGGGGTGCCTCCCTCTGCTATTCAAAATCACCCCGACAAACATGTGATTAGAGCACTAATTCAGTTTTGGGATCCAGACCGTGTTGTATTCGCCTTCAAAGACTTTGAACTAACACCTACATTGGAGGAAATCCTCTATTTCACCAGTTTGAAGTATCAAATAATGGGTCAAATTATTCCACACAATCAATCAGGAAAGAAATTTCTTCGCTACTTAGGGTTGAAAAATGAAAAGAAACTTCGGTGCTTCGAAAATAATTGGGTTTCTTTGGACTACCTATATGAGAGGTATGGACGCTCGGATAGTTACAAGTTGTTTAGGAAAAAATTCTCTTGTACTCAAGTTCATTGGCAAGTTAGACGTCCTATTGCATTTGTTGTGGCTTTAGCTTTACTAGGAACTTTGGTATTCCCACGAGAACATGGATACATTAGCACTTGCATATATCTGTGGCTCGAGTACTTTTTGAGGGAGTAGATGACGAAGAACTCACTGTGGTTCCCATGATTGTAGCAGAAATATTTTGAGCTTTTGGGAAATGTAAAAGAGGGGAATCAAACTTCTTTGAAGGTTGCAATCTTCTTTTACAAATGTGGGCAATGGAACATTTTCACCAACGTAAAAACATGGATGACATTTGCTTTAGTAACACAAATCATATTAACAGTTTTTACGATAGGATGAAAGAGTTTGTGTATACGGTTGATACTGATGATTGGTATGAGTTTCTGGCCCACCGCACTAGTGACCAAATTTAATGAAAATATCCATTACTTCCACGTTCCCCTGCCTATATAAGATGTAGAAGGTTTTATTATATCGAGCTTATTGGGTTAAAAGGTCTCCAGCCATATGCTCCGGTGCGCGTGCTTCAACAGTTTGGTCAACCACAAGTAATTCCTCTTCGAGCAAATATGAGGAATTCTGAAATTCCCTTTGGACCAAACTTTGAAGTCCCTAGAGCCAGAAAGATTCTTCATGAGTGGGACAATATCCTCACTATAGATATCGGAAATGGGCCTGAAAAGGAAATTCCAGAATATCAGGTATGGTTTCGAGAAGATCGCAATATCATAAGTCCAAAAGGTGAGCAAGGTTTTGAGGATATTGGAACGACGATCTTGATAAGACATTCTCGTCTTGGAACCAAAATAGTTACTCCTGAAATGTGGGATCAAATGGAAAATATAATGCGATATTTGGACAATACGGGAGCAAGACCTAGCAACGTGGGTGCATCATCTTCACTTCCTCCACCAGCGTGATTGATAGCAAATTTAGGCCAAGTCTTAGATTTGTCTTTATATTATGTCATCTTTTATGTATTTTTTTAGTTTCTTCGTTGTACTCTCCTTCCTTTTTTTGTATTAATGAAAACTTGACCTTTTGTTTCCCAAAACTCGAGTTGTCACAAATTAATGGCTTGGATCAATCTATCATAATCACGTTATGTTTGACATTTAGGCCCACCTCTGGCAAAAAGAGGTCCCGTGCATATTAGGATGCATTTTCTTTTGAATATTTTGTTTATTATTTTGTTATGTGATTTACTTGCTGTATAATACATGTTTATTCTCTATTTATTTATTGTTATTATTTAATTATCTACCTAATTATTAATATCATTTAAACAACAATCACCCACTTGATACTAATATTTCTCTCTTTTTGAAGATTTTCTTCCTTATGATTTATTTCCCCAAAGGTAGATTTGCGTTGACTACGAACTGGCGGATCATCCATACTTTACGAAATCAAAAGCACGTGCAGACATGACTGATTCAGGTGCATCTGATTAAAATAGTTTGGGACTTGTCATTGTCCTGAGAGATGAACCCGAGACTTCGGAAGGAATGGAACCAATCCTTTATGATGAACACATTGCCAATTTGATGCAAAAAATGGCCAATATGCAAAGTGAGATTGATCGACTTCGAAATCTCACCAATTTGTCCATCACTTTGAACACGCCACTTCCCGAGCATGGAACAAACACAGCTACTCCGTCTCTTTTTCCACATGTTGACTCTCCAACTCCTCAATACTTTCCACCAAACCATTCCCTTCACAAGACCAATCCAACTGCTTCCAAACAATCCACCAACCCTTAACAACCCAACTTTCCACAAAACAATCCGCAATGAGCCAACCATTTACCCTTCACTACCCCATATGCGCCCTAAACTTCACTTATCCAAACTCCAGTCAGCCAAACTAACTCACTTACCCAAACTACCCCACTCACCCAAACTGTCTTACCTACCCAAAAATACCAAACAACCCAACATGTGCCGGTGGCACACACTGCAATCCCTAACATGCAATATGTGCCTCAAGTATCTGTAGCGGAAGCTCAACCTTTGCTTAATCTAATACCAACCATGCCAGAAGTCGATCCATACGAAGAGATGGAGAAAGAAGCAAGGTCAAGAACAGATAACAATGTAGCTAGGGAGATTCGTAATTTGAAGGAAGCTTTCAAAAGTATCCAAGTCCATAAGGGGGTTGAAGGTCTTGAATATGAGGATTTATGTGTTCATCCTGATGTTGAATTACCCGTGGGGTATGAGGTACTGAAATTTGATGGGAAGGAAAATCCTCGAGCTCATTTAAGGTCGTATTGTGACAAGTTAGTTACGTTGGAGTGGGGAAAGATGAGGCCATTAGAATGAACTTGTTTATAAGGAGCTTGACGGGAGAGGCCCTTGATTGGTACACGAGTCGAGACCCACAAAAATGGAATAGTTGGGGTGCGATGGCGTAAGAATTCATGGATAGGTTCAAGTTTAACACTGAGGCAATTCCGGACAGGTTCTACTTGATGAAGTTGGAAAAGTAGTCAATAGAGTCATTCAGAGAGTATGCAATGCGGTGGCGAACAGATGCCGCAAAAGTTCAACCTCTAATGGCAGAAAGTAAGATGACCTCTTTTTTTATGCAATCCCAAAAAGATGCAACGTACTATGAAAATATGTTAAGTGTTGTAGGGCAAAAGTTCTTTGAGGTTGTCAGGATGGGAGAATTTATTGAATAAGGTATTAAAACTGGGAGAATCACTAATTTGGCAGCCTTGCAAGCGACAAGTAAGGCAATTCAGTCGGATTCAATCGGAGGAGCCCTTAAGAAGAAGAAGGACGGTGTGTCTATTGTCATGACCATCCAGGAACGTAGGCCAAATCAAATGTTAACCTACCAAAACCCATTACCCCAACCTTCATACTATAGTCAGTATACCCAAATTCCTCAACCCTATTATCAAACTTCACCTACACCTGCCTATGCCGTTGGTAAATGTTTGGTTAGTAATTCATTGGTAATATTTTAATAAATTATATAAATAATTTTTTTGTCATATTTACCAACCGATATATACTTTGTTGGTAATATTACCAACAAAAGGTGTGCGTTAGTAATATTTCAGTTGGTAATCCATTGATAGAATGCTGCTAAATTTGGCGCCATTTTTTTCCGCCGTATTTACCAACTAAAATACTTAGTTAGTAAGATTTTGGTTGGTAATCTATTAGAATTTTGTTGTTAAGTTTTAAAATATAATTCAGTTAGAAATATGTTGGTAATTTGTTAGTAGAATACTTACCAGCTTAAGTTGTTAGTAAAATCTGTTGGCAATTTGGGTTTTTTTTTGTAGTGTAATAGCTTTTATATTATTTTAAATTTTTAGAATTATCAAATTGTCTTACTCAATAGAAAAATAAGATACGCAAAGTTCTTGCAGATTTTATTAATTTTACCATTTTATAAATAGACCTTAATGGGGATATCCCACAAGTGACAAGTTCTCACATAGTCACCAACATTAGTGACATTTTAGGTTTATCAATTTTGATAGATTTAAGTCGGTGGCAAAATCTACTTTATGTTTGACGTGAGTTTTTTATGATCGAAAAATTCGTCTATAAGATATCATTTTAATGGATTTAGTCGGTGTCAAAAATTCACTCGATATCTTTCATGCACTTAGCATGAATCTTCTTTTTAATGATCGATAAATTCGATTAGAACTGATTTCAAAGATTAATTGCAATTTTTGAAACTCAAATATGATGAGCAGAGACGGACTCATGTCCCGCCTCTGATGATGGATTCATCCTTTCACGGTTTTCAACTTAAATACATAAATTAATTCGCTAGACTCAAAACTTACCACCTAAGACAGAAATTCCACAACCAAAATTGCCAATACACACATTGGCTGCACTTAGCACGAGTCAAAATTCGTAGCTTTTCAACACATAAATTAATTGACTTAACATGAGTTGAAAAGCTACGAATTCTAGCGGAGTGTATGATCATGTGACATACAAAGTGTAACACATTAGTGTATCGAATATAATGAACACAATTTCTTGAATATACTACTTAATACGATGTGATTAAAATTGGTGAAACAACATATTTGATATGATGGCATTAAAGCTGGTATATTACAAGTCTAATATATATTTCTTGGACCAAGTCCAACTAGGGGAGGAGTGGGCTGAGGGGGAGCATTCAAACCTTCTTCGACAGAAAATTATACTATTTATACATGATTAAAATTATGTTAGGTTTATATAATAGATGTTAGTATAAATAGGGTAGTGAGACATGCATATATATATATGTTACTATTATAATATTGATAGATAAACTATGGAGTTAATCTTGTTTATTACGTTACAATGGCCTCCAACCTAGCTATTGTGGGAGGTCAAATGTACATTGCAAGCTCTTCATATCTAAGTTGCAGTTCACAATCCATGGAATGCTAACATGCCCTCCTACTCCAAAACCAAATACGGTTGATAAAGTGGTACGACGACAAACGTATAGATAATTATTAATTTTATTATTTTTCTATATATGATTTCTAATACTATTATATACTATACTATACAGTGGTTAAATGAAAGGAACCTAAAGAATGGGTATTGCACATCAAACATCGTCCCAGATGTTGATTATTTTAACGGGATTTGCCAAACAATAGTCATTTTTGCTTTGCTTGGATAACACATTTATATCTTGCCCCACCAGTACAGCCACAAGAGGAAACAATCTCGTATTTCCAACTACGGTAATTACTATTATATGATCTTAATTAAAATACCCTCCCTAATTGCATGCATCTAATTAATTAATTTTCAGGCAATTCTCAGTCCAACAAGCCAAAACAATGGAATCCCAGCTGCCTCGACGACTGTCTTCACATTAACAATGCAAGAGTTATAAGGAAAATAAAAGGTAATTTTATGTCTAACAATGTCAATAACAGATGCAACATCAATTAAAAGACACTTGGGATGAGCCACTTTAATAAAAATTAAAATGCTCACAATTACCAACAACTTAGAATATAAAAACACTACTATTACACACGGTAATCTCATATTGCACATAATTAAAGCTAGAATGAACCATAAATAAATAACATGTAGTAAATGTTATCCAATATGCTTAAAGCTCTTATTGAAATTTAATATATGTTCATCACTTTTGTCAAACAACGACTGAGGTGGAGCTCACTATTCCCTTGTCGTTTAATTGTTACTAAGCTCTCTTTATAATAGTAAACCCCACAGCCACCACACTGTGGATTCGACTTCAGGCCCGGATGACGATATTCAAAAAGCCTCGTCTTGTTTGTCCTAACATTATATGAGACCAGCCGGGAACTTTTAGTTACCAAAATAAAAGAGTTGTCATAAAATGACTTAGTAGGCGTAGTGAGATGAATGGTCACAAGTTTGTTCCAAACGCCTAGTTGTATCATTACCCATACATCATGAACAAACCCGTCGACAAAATTCAAGATACCAACGGAGTCACCAAGCAACATCAGTTCTGCCGACCAATTATAATCCTCGTGACCACGTGGTGGCCCTTCCATCTCTACAAACACCTCATTCCCAAAGTCAAATGAAAGAATACTAAGTTTATTTTTGACATCCTTTATCAGCCAATAATAATATCCATTCAGATAATCAACACTGCTATAAAAGTTTCGTATACACGTACTAGGATTTTGATGTACGTCTAGATTATGTTTGAATATTTTCCATGAATCCCTAGAACATGAGTAGATCGCTGCATATTCTTCCATGTGATTATAATAAATCACTTTATAATCCTTAGTCATAGGATCTAATCCAAACACTAAATGGCGATCACCTATAAAATATTCAAAGCTAATTGTGGTGGCAGGGAGGTGTCTCACCTCTCTGTTAGCTGGATTCCATAATGTACACAAAATGGCATTATCAATTTGTCTTTCCATGAAAAACACACCATCAATAGAACCTAACAAGTTGGTAATATTATCTCCAAACCTTTGGAAATTTTGTTCATCTATACCCTTATCGGAAACCAAAGTAACAGTAGGGGCATCATCGGCTGCACCATAATCATAAATCAAGTGTTGCGGAGGCTTCTTCTTCTTACTTAAATTCAAGTGGTCTATAGTAAAGCTAGGGTTATTGATAAGATTGCCCCAATTTTTGCATACACATTTGAATCTTAGCAATGATTTCACAGGCAAACTCAATAGAATTTCTCTTGAGGATTCTTCAGAAAAAGCCCTACGCGTAGCCATTGTAGTACCACACAAGAAAAAATCCCCCAAAAGAAATGAGATGTCAATCCAAAATCAAACAGATCTAAACACACCGTTGATAGGAAGTCTCGGTGATGGAGCTTACGGCAGTTTGGCGGTGGTTGAACGGTGGAGATACGACGGTAATTGGAAGAGGAATGAAGCAAAGGTTGTTTATACAATTGGGAGAAGATTTATACGCAAAATCAGAGTTTGCACATGTTACTTCTTGGGAAATTTTAATTAAAATTTTTATGTTACAAATCAATTTTGGAAAATTAATCAATTTTTTTAGGAAAAAATAATACATTTTATATTTACTAGCTTCATTTAAGGAGAAATGGTCAAAATATTCTTAAATAAGTTAATATTTTCCCCTTTTTATTCTCTTTTCACAACTAGACAAATATATTCATAGATGACCAATTATAAATTTTCTAGATCAATAAAAAAAACAAATATAGGCAAAAAGAGAAACAAGGGGTAAATGAGCATGCACCCATTGGGATATAAATCAAATCACTACAAATAAAAACTTTATTGGAACACTTCTAAAATTAAACAAACTATTGTACAAAAAAAAAAAAAAAGAGGGGAAATTATATAGTTATGGTGATTTGACAAAAAATTTCAAGCTTTTCTAACTAGAAAAACTTAATTCAAACTTACTATTTTGTTATAGTATAAAATTTAATTTTTTTTTGTTATTCGTAATTCAAAATCTATTTTTTTGTTATAGTATAAAATTTAGAAAATACCAGTATATAACAATTAAAAAGAAAATGAAGATGAGTATTGGGACGTGAGCTTGTTTGATTACAAAAAAGGAATAATTACAGAAATCACACATTTTAGTTTACTTATTACCATTATCCCATATAAGTTTTACAAATCTCCAAAATCCCTCATTTTCGCACATCAGATTAATGTATCTCGCGCATCAGATTAGTGTATCATGTATAAAATATACATCAGATTAGTGTATCATGTATAAAATGTAATGTATCTTACTTAACGATTAATGTACTCGCGCATCAGATTAATGTATCAGCGCTAATATTATTGTATACGTTTGAGGAATTTCTAGAATTATAAACTTTTAAGGGATAAATTGTAATTTTGCCTTAAAAATATGTGATTTCTGTAATTTGCCCTACAAAATAAAAGAGAATTTTGGTTTGACATGATTGGGCCGTGGGCTTGTTCTTTTCTTTTTTTTTAGATGGAAAATAATAAAGAAGCAAAGTGTCGATAAAGGTAAAAATAATGAATTGTCAAATCAAATTGTTTTGGATAATTTATTCTAAATGAATGGTATAACAAACTGTCGCACCCTATTTTGAACCGGTCGAAACAGTTCACAACATAATGTGGCTGACACTCTGATTTTGGAAAAATTGCTTTTTGTTTTGTTTTAGAGTCGCCACCTAAATTTTAAGGAAAATATTAGGAAAACCATTTTTTTAAATATGTAGATATAAACTCTGTTTTGATTTGTGAAACAAATGAGATTCTGAGTAAGGGTTTTGTTTACTCGAGGGTAAGCATCCCTCAGAGCCTATCCAAAGATGGTCCTTAAACTCAATTTAGGAAAATATGATTAGGAAAAATTTGTTTATTTATTTGCTTTAGAAATCAATGATAAGTTAATTAGTTAGTTTAAGAAAAGTCTAAAATACAAGGTACGACATATATATGTCTTATAAAATAGATTTAATAGTAGTATTTTATCATATAGTAAAAATAAACAAATGTACTCAAATGTATAATAAATTCATATGTAAAAAAAATATAGTTGTATCATAATAAAATTATCCTAAAAATATATAGATGTTGAATTTGCGAAAATCTATCGTCTTATTAAGACGTGAAAAATAAGATAGTAGTAGGGTGTAACTACATAGTAATATGTGATGTGTAATTTGAATGAAAATATATAAAATAGAATTTCCTAAAAATTAAAATAAATAAATAATAATTATACTAAATGTTAAAATATTGGATAGAATTTGTGATCTAAAATTATGTTTAATATAAAGTATAGTATATACATGTAAGTTATTATTTTTTTTTTTAAAAAAAAGTGAATGTTTATTATTCTATTTACATGTAGAGATAAGTTGACATTTGTAAAAGTGAGATGTAGTAAAATGATATGTATATTCAAGTGTAGGAATTTATAAATTCTATAAAAAAAAAAAATAAGTAACATTTGTAAAAGTGGTAATAGAGTATAACAAAATAATAGGTCATGTGTAGAGAATAAAAAATCTAAAATATAAATTTTATACCTTTATGTGTATGACATATATATGTATGTACCTTGTATTTGCAACCTGTTGGCATATTTGAAATTTTGAAATAGCATGTTAAGAGATTAGAGTTTAGAAATATTTCATTCAAAAGTAAGAATAGACATTATATTTTATAAAGGGGTGATAAAAAAATAGGCCAACTTTCCTAAAGAATATATATTTTGAAAGGGTGATTATTTTAGCCTTATATACATCGTTAAAGATAATTATTCTTTTTAAAATTAATTTCAAATTCATTTGAAAATCCCAACTTATTAGTTTTATTTTTTCCTACTTAAACACCTAAATGAATATTATTTCACACTTTTGAAGCTTCATTTGGGCATCTTTTAAAACTATAAGCCCTTCTTTTCAACTTAAGAAGCCTAAAAGAATGTTATAAGTACAAATGCTAACCCATTTTTAAAGAAAATATCTTTGTATCATTTGTTCTAAAGGTGTCTCAACTAAATAATATTAGTTCACGTAAAACAAGCTTCAAAATAAAAGACAAACAATATATCAAAACTTGTAAGTAAAGGTTAGCCAATATATCCAAACAATATAATTAAGACTCGAAAAGAGGAAGACTAAGAAGTATTGGACTCCTAATTTGCGAGGCTCCAAGCGTTGCGATGATCCTAATTGCCGTTGGCCTAATATTTTAGGCCAAAACGAGTTCCAAAGTAGAAACTTCAGCCCTTCGATTATACATGAAACAAGAAAAGAAATAAGAGGATTAGAGAATGTTGAGTAAGTAATCAAGGAAAAATATCGGTCAACAAAGGATGCGAATTTGAAGTGATACAAACATCTTTACTATTTTTCTGGAATTAAGCAAAGATCTCAACTAATCTAATATGTGTGAGTCATTCACGTTTGGATAAAAAAAAAATCTTACACCATGCGTAATAAAATACCAATGCATAGCTACCCAAACAAATCCACAATTTTATTTTTGTATGACTTACCAAACACATAAAAAAAAATACCAATGCATATCAATGTAATGACCCTAAAGGTCATTTTTGGAAATTTTCATAAAATAACCGTTTTACCCCTCTCGATAGTTGCCCCGAGTCCTAATTGTTGTATTTTCGAAGTTGGTTTGAAGGAAAAATTGATGAAAAGGTGAGTTTTTGGAAAGTTGAGTTTTTAAGAGTTAAAGTTTGGTTAAAAGTGCTATTTCGAGTCATTTGGAGTTTCGAGACTCGAATCGGATTTCCGTCGATTCCCACAGTTTTAGAATGTCGAAACGGGTCTATGAGAATTTACGGAGTCGAATTTGGAGTTAAAACGAAGATTTGAGGTCCTAAGTTGCAAAAATTGTGAAATTTTGATCAAGAGTTGACTTTGGTCAACAAATGAGGTTCCGGTGCTCGAAATGGAATTCCGAGGGCACCGTTGGATTCAGGGGGTGATTCTAAGTCTAGAATGAGTCTTGGTTGAATTTTTAGAGGCCCTGAGTGTATTTCGAGTTTTTGAGCCTAAAGTTAGTTTCTTGACGCCTTATCGGATACCGGGTCAAGGAGACCTCGAATTCAAATTCCGACGATTTCATTGAGTCCGAAATGTCATTTTCAAGCTAGTAGCATATTTGGTTTGTGTTCGGGAAGTGCCAAATGAGTTTTGGGTGAGCTTTTAAGCTTCTTGGATGCTTTGACACTATTTCAGCAAATTGTGGCAACTAAAGGGTTCATTATTAGTTTTAAAGGTCGAAAAATTATTCCGAAGGTTCTGAAATTTTGAGCATGAATTATAGGACTTATCTGCAAATTTTGGTGCATTTTCGCTAACCCGAGATTGGACTTTTATCGCAAATAAGAAATAATTGTTTACCGAGTAGAAATGATATTTGACTGGGCAAACGAGCATGAAATTGAGCTCCGATTGAACGAGCAGGTCCGTATCATTATTTAAGACATTTACAAAAAAGAATCGGGTCATTTCACTATCGTATGAGGAAATTACGGCCTTTTTAGTGAAAGATTAACTGCTGTTTTTCTGGTGCATAACAGCCATGTACTGTTATAAAAATCTCAGACTGTGTTCATTTGGTATTTTGAGCATATCGGGAGTTCTAGAGATCGGAATGGAGTGATTCTTACGGGTTTCTTCTTGAATTAATATGAGGGTTAGTATTCAATCTTCAATTCGACATTTTCTCATAATTTCTTTATCTGGTTTTTTTTCCTATCCGTAAATCTCTTGGGAAAAATTGGGGTTTTATCGATTTGGACTCCCTTTTTGATGAAAAAGGTATATTTACGATCCTTATGTTATGGGTAAACTGATTTTAACATAAAATTATTGATTCATCGATTATTTTCATCATATTAACCGCGTACAATTTGGACTTTCCCGGTAAAGTTAAAGTTTGATAAATTGAGAATTTTAAGGTCGATCTTAACTCCGTTTTTGATGAAATTTCATATTTGAACTTATCTAAGCATGGGTAAGATGTTTTTCAAGAGATATTTCATTTTCGAGTCGGGGTTTCGGATCCGAATATTTTAGGCTTCTTCAAGAACGTGAATTTTTCTTCAAATTGAGTTTGTGAATTGATTTCAACTCCGTTTTCAAATTGGTTTTCACCATTAGCTTCCAAATACTTTAAGGATCATTTTACATAAAATTTTTCCAGATTTGGGTATCGTTTTCCGGTATGAGACTTTTGGACCGTTTTGCCCTTTTCCCCTAAATTTCTTGATTTTGCTGTCATTGGACTCGAATTGTGATTGTGAATAATTGTTTGAATAGATTATCGTGATCCGGATTATACTCGAAAAGGAAAGGCTCAAGTCAAGTAACTTTTGGAGTTCGTTTTAAGGCAAGTGGCTTCCAAACTTTGTAAAACTCTTAGACTACGCATGACTACTTTCCTAATTGTGTTGGGGAGTAATGGGATTGAGGATGAGTTTTATTTGTTGATTGAAATTTGTTGTAAATGAAAGATGGGGAATAAAACGAGTTAAATATGTTATGATGTGGTCGTGATATGGTTGTGATTGAGACAAGTGATGTGTATTACTATGATGTGGCCGTGATATGGTTGTGATTGAGACAGATGATGTGTAATACTATGATGTGATCGTGATATGATTGTGATTGATGACATGTGCATATTCATTATTCATCTCATGTGTGAACTATCTGTTGCATGAGTTCTGAGACACTGATATGAGGATGGATGGATATCAGACACAGTTAAGACTAGCTCCAACTAGAGATATATGAGATGGACTAGCTCCGGCTAGCGATTTGGATGCCAAGGGGATCTGGTTCCAGCGGTGATACATGGTCCATGTGTGGCCCCCATGGGTTCTGATTTGAGTATTCAGCGCAGACTGATTACGTCAACAGTTGTGTATCGTAGGACAGACATGCATCACGACTACATGACATCATTATTGTATTTTGCATCGCATTTGCCTTATCCTTGTCTGTGATGTGTGGATTGTATCGGTTTACCCTTATTATGTGGAATTTGATCTACTTGCTCTTATTTATTGATCTGAGGTTGATGAGGATATATTGTTGGTTCTGTCTGTTGAATATGATCTGTTTAGTATAGNNTTCAGCGCAGACTGATTACGTCAACAGTTGTGTATCGTAGGACAGATATACATCACGACTACATGACATCATTATTGTATTTTGCATCGCATTTGCCTTATCCTTGTCTGTGATGTGTGGATTGTATCGGTTTACCCTTATTATGTGGAATTTGATCTACTTGCTCTTATTTATTGATCTGAGGTTGATGAGGATATATTGTTGGTTCTGTCTGTTGAATATGATCTGTTTAGTATAGGTTGGTTGGTTTGCTGCTAGATTGAAGTTTCGGTGGTTCGGTTGGGATTGAAAGGAGTTGTTTGTAGCTGCTAGTTTTGCTTAGTTTAGAGTTACTTGCGAGTACCTGTGGTTTTCGGTACTCACCCTTGCTTCTACACAATTGTGTAGGTTGACAGCTCTTTCTCAGATTTGGCTTAGTATTTTATTTAGTAGATTGAGCTTCGGGACATACTCGAGAGGTAGCGGTTCATTCCAGACGTGCCCTTGAGTTATCTTTACTTTCAGTTTTGTTCTATTCTAGAACTATACTCTGAGACTTGTATATTATTTTTATTCGAATTCTGTATTTAGAGGTTTGTACATGTGACAATTAAATTCTGGGTTGTGTTGAGTCTTAATTAAAGTCTTCCGCTTATTTATTATCTTTTGTTCTCGTATTTCTACTTCTCTATCGTTGTGGTTGAGTTAGGCTGACGTGTCCGGTGGAAAATGGACACGTGCCATCACATCCGGATTTGGGGTGTGACAAACATAAAAGCAGTATATCATAATTAACAAAATGCCAGCAAATATTATTCCTCATTTGTCTTATGTGGTACCATTAATTCAAATGTTCTAGGTAATTATCACTTGGTAGATGTAGAAGCTATTGCTACTAATGCTAGTAAAAGGGGTTCCATGTAATGATAATGACCTTTATCTAAATGCAAGGTCCAAAAAAATATTGTTTATCTCACCTAAGGTTAACATATAAATCTTTAATCTCTAATTAATCTAACAATCAAGAATCTCATGTCTTTAAATCAAAGGGAGTTTCTTTGGAAAACTAGTTAGATTGGCATTCGACTTTTTCCAAATTATATTCGCAACTTGAACATACAAGAAAAGAAACAAATATGATACCACCCCTATTTTAAACTTCCTGGAAAAAACATTAAAAAGATTTCGAATTCCCTTAGTTTTCACAGTCAAATTATACCTCATTTGTAGCCTCTATCACTGACTTCAAAACAACAACAAGAAGAAAACAAACACAATACAATAAAAAGAAACTTGTCACAGACCCCAACTCATCACATAGTAAACACAATACAAGATTCCGTGACTTGACAAATCACTAGGCGCTCACATACTCGAATATGCATAAAAGAAATAGAAGAAAGACGCGAACTTTAAATATCAATCACATGTCAAACTAATCGAGTTCGAAGTTAATTTCTAACACTAATAATCCTTTACACTTGTTACGATCTAATTTCCAAACAAAAAAAACAATAAGACATAAACATGTACATGTTTTAACCAAAGAATTTAAACAAAAAATGAAACGATCCATACTACAATAACCGATCCTAGAAATCGAACTAAATAAACAAGATTACTGACCTTGTGTTTAGCAGCAAACAAGAGCTTTGACATCAAGCGATTCCAACTTCGAACTTCCTGGAACTCGAATCACAAATAGAAGATAGAAGGACCATAAAAAGAAGAGAACTTTCGAACTCTAATAGAACTTGAAGTGTGTTGCGATATTTGCTCTCTTGGATAGTTCTTTGAATTTGTTGGATGATTTTTGGATTTTCTCCCTAATTTACGGATCATTTTTTGGATTTTCTGAGATTTTTCCCCGTGATCCCGAATGAGGACCAAATCTTTCTTCTTTATAGCCGATTTGGGGCCTCTACTACGTTCAAAAACTAAGTGATGGAACCTTACACCCATCAGATTAAAGGGACGCCTAGCCCTAAATCCGATGGTTCTTCATGCCTTTCGCCTTTTTCAGGCGTAGAAGTGCCGATGGTAAGGCTTTTGAGGTCTGTTTTGGTTTATAAAAGATGATGGAAGGGATGTAAAGTTGATAGGAAGAGGCTATGATTGATGGACGGCGGAGGGGGATGGTGTTGGAGACCGCCATATATTGTTGTTTTCAAGAGGTCTATAGTCGTTTTCTTTGGCAGACCTGGGAAAGGGGCGAAACGTCTGGGGAAGAAGGAACTTGGGGAAGGAGAAGCGTAGTTTCCTGGGAAAAGAAGAAGTTTGAGGCAATGGAGGGGGGGGGGGGGGGGG
>NC_064287.1:52515614-52582011 GCF_019186545.1 Solanum stenotomum | reverse complement strand
GGGGTTGTACGATTTTTGGAAATGATGAAAAGGTCTTACTTAATTCGGGTCGTCCGATCATTTGATCGGACGGTTAAGATAAATCAAAGATTAAAAGGAATATATATATATATATATATAATGGTAAAAGCTTATTAACTAGGACCGTTAGATTTAATCGTAGGGTCAAGATTTAAACTAAAGAAACACAATTCATGTGCTCGCCTACGTATACACGGATTGGCCGGTTTAAGTAGACTTGGATTGCCAAAATTGCTCAAATTAAAATCATTTAAATTATAACCACTTCTTTGTTAAATAGTCATAATTTATTAAATTAAAGATAATTATTTTGCAAGACTAGCTTATTTGATGAAATTAGTCACTCTTAAAATTAAATTAATATAAATTAGTAAATCATTAATTAACTAAGCTTTCTAATTTTAATAAATGTACGAAAAATGTCTATTGCGACAAAAGGAATTATATTTGAACAACAATAGATTCAATTCTTAAGAACAACATTTATTGTATTTTTTTTTTTAAAAAATGAGAAAGTAAGTAGTAAGATATATATAATATATTTAATATTTATAAGAAATAACATTTATGAAATCAATTTATCAAGCCAAATAAATAATTAAAAATCTGTTTTTTTTGTATTCCTATAAAAATTTCATAACATATATATTTTATTATTATTATTATAATTATTATTATAGTTAAATGTGGAGAGCCGAAATTGGGGTCAACACAAACTAATATTAAAAAGAGGAACTTTCACATATAGCCACTCATAAATAGCCTAATTACTCTCCATAGCTATAGTTTGATAATTACAATTTGTAGTTACATGTTATAGGGAGGAGAGAGGCGAGCGAGACTGGGAGAGAGAGGAGAGAGGCGAACGAGAGAGGGCAAAAATGGGAGAGAGGTGAATTATATATGTATATCGGTAAGATAATTGTATATTATACATATGTATTTGTATATATGTCAAGCGAGATTGGGAGGGAGAGGAGAGAGGCGAGCGAGATTGGGAGAGGGAGGAGAGAGGCGAGGTAGATTGGGAGAGGGAGTAGAGAGGCGAACGAAAGAGAGGCAGAGAGTGGGAGAGAGGTGAATTGTATATGTATATCGGTTAGATAATTGTATATTATACATATGCATTTGTATATATGGCAAGCGATATTGGGAGAGGGAGGAGAGAGGCGAGCGAGATTGGGAGAGGGAGGAGAGAGGCCAATGAGAGAGGGCAGAGAGTGGGAGAGAGGTGAATTGTATATGTATATCGGTTAGATAATTGTATATCATACATATGTATGTGTATATTCTGGCGAATTATATTATACATATACAAATGTGGCTAATTATACAAACTCGAAGTCAGTCTATGTAATTAATGTATAATGTTAGTCACGAGTTGTAAATATAGCAAACTATAGCTATGATGAGTAATTAAGTAGTATAAGTTTGCTTAACAACATAATTTTCCATATTAAAAATAGCTAGAGTTTGCTTTTTTCTTCTCTTTTTACAGCAGGACAAATATATTCATAAATAGCCAACTGCAACTTTTTTGAATTAATTAAAAAAAATATAGACAAAAAAAAATGAGGAGTAAATGAACAACTTCTAGTACCTTCACGATGTAGACAAAATATGCGTATTATAAGGCTCTATTAAAAAAATTATAAATAGTTTTCTCTTTATATTTTAGGGCTACTAATATAGTTTTCCATTTAATATGAAGTGGGATACAAAATATTTATATAGTTTAGAAAATAAATATTCATGTCGTCATCTGCCTATTATAATCTCACTATGTACCGAAAAAGAATTATTTTTTTTTGTTCATTACAAGTAGTATTAGTCAAAGCTAATGTCAGTAATTCTCTAAAATATGATTCTTTAGTACCTATAAATAAATATTAGTTTTCATATTAACAATCTTAAGCATGCATTGTTTGATTGTGTTTTTAGTGTTAAATAAAAATGTATTAGGCACAAACACTTTAGTATTTACAAAAGTTAGGTAAAAACAAATTCAAACCATTTGAATTATAAATGATTCAATCAAACAAGTTTTCATTTGAGTGTTTTGCAAATTAAGTTTGAGAATAATTAGGAAATGCGAATCGGGATAATTTCAGAGATACTCTCTCAGATTTAACTTAGTAGTACCAACGCAAGTTCGAAAATTCAGAATTGCCAAACTATGCTCTGAATATGAAGCCTTCAAGATGAAATTCGGAGAACCACTTCAAGATATGATCACCAAATTCACTACTTTGGTAAACGAGTTAATCTCCTTGGGGAAAGTATACACCACTGAGGAACAGGTAGACAAAGTGCATAGAACCTTGCCTAGGTCATGGGAAATAAAAGTTACTGCAATCAGAGAAGCCAAGGACTTAACAAATATGACCTTGGATGAACTGGTAGGAAATCTCAAAATATATGAGATAAATGTTGACAAAAGAGGTGAAGGAAACAAAGAGAAAAATCTTGGACCCAAAGCAACTGAGAGTGATGAATCATATATAGATGATGAGGATTTAGCACTGATAAGCAGAAACTTCAAGAAACTCTTCAAAAGATGAATGAATTCTGGAAAAAAGTCATCACCCACCAAGGAAAAGACTACAGAAAAACCACAAAGTGGAGGATGCTTGAAGTGTGGTAAAACTGATCATCAGATTAAGGATTGTCCTATGTGGGTGTTACGACCCGATTCCTCGAGTCATGATGGCACCTACTATAACCCACCTGTAGGTAAGCCAACCCGTAACCCGGAACAACAAGTAATGGGTCTGAGGGCAGAAACTAAACAAAAGTAGGCAAAATTTAAGATAACAACATAAACAGGCGGAAGCAAACCAAAATATAAATACAAATAAAGATCCCTCCCAGAACCTGGAAGTCACTAGTACAAAGTTACTAACAAAACGAGTTCAAGTCCCAAAAGTGGACCACAGAGACTGGACTGTATCGAAACTTAAAAGACAAGTCTATATACACAGATGGAGACTGGAATAGTACAAAATGTTGTGTGCTCACCCCCGTCTCCGGATCAAACTACTCCAAACTGGATCAATACTGGCCACTGGTGCTCGGACCTGCATCACGAAACAGATGCAGAACGTAGCATGAGTACCAAAACAACAGGTACCCAGTAGGCATTATAGGCCGACTGAACTTGAAAAGTAAAGGCAATATGAAAAGAAGGAATAACACAAACCGAAGTCAATAATGAAAATCTAACTAACAATGGAATGCACACGAGTGTAGAAAGAACTAACTAAAGTAATCTATAAGCTAACTACATCTAACTGGACCCCATAAGCCCAGAAGGTATACTCGTGCGCAAGTTAAATAAAAACCCGAACGGACCCCCATAAGCTCGACGAGTACACATAATAACAATAACTAAAGAGAATTGCATATAAGAACCCAAGAAGGGAGAACATCAAACTAGAACCTCAACCCTAATTAGTAGAATCTGACAGTACGGAGGCCGGACCTTGAACCGGATGCTCACCAGAAGTACCCAAGTAACCAATCACAAGTATCAAGTATCTGAGGCCGTAACTCTAACCGGATGCTCACCAGAAGTACCCAAGTAACCAATCACAAGTATCAAGTATCTGAGGCCAGAACTCTAACCGGATGCTCTATATAAGTATCTGGGCAATAGAGGCCGAATCTTAAACCGGATGCTCCATATAAGTAGATGGGCAATAGAGATCGGACCTTGAATCGGATGCTCTATAAAGGTGTCAATGTAGTTGTTGAAAGAGTCCTAATCGATCCACGCTCATAAATGTCTGTGGAATGCCGTCCATACGTGTAAGTCCTTGGAATCGAATCGAAAATCAAATTCAAATCGCGAAGCAGCATTAGCATCGCCGACGTAACTCGTGAAGCCGTAACATTGGGGAAAATAAGGATAACTAAAGTCGGAGCAAGCGTATCGCCTAGCTAAGGCCCAAACTATCAGACTCAAGTCTGCTACAACAGTCTACAGGGATCTAAGCCGGTCGAGCGACATCGGGGAAAAACTAAGGTCTATCAGATCTGAATCATGTATTTCTAAGGCAAGCCCTAGTCAAACCTAAACTAAGGCCCAACATGCTTCAAATAAACAGTAATTAAGCATGCAAGCACTCACATAGCGAAAAGGGTCAATAATAACTGATACGCTCAAATTACACCTCCTTTCAGAAGCATAAACGATCGTTATCAAGTAAAGAACCCAACTTGTAGGTTGGGATCGATCCCACGAGGAAAATGGTTTAGACTTTACTTTTAACCGACAATTATATTCGATTAGTCAAATTATTTCCAGAAACAAGTAATAAAAAGGGGGTTTGTGCTTGTGTAAAACAAATAGTAATACGAAATATTGTAATCAATAATTAAACTCAACTTTGGTTGTTATCAAGATAATAGAAATAACTAGGGTATACGTGTTCCCCATAATCTCATAACGCAGTAGTCCTAGTAATAGCAATCCTCTTCTAGTGTATTACATGCAAAGTGATAAATTAGGTATCTCTAAATCCTTGGTCCGGCATCTAGAGAATTTCACCCCGCACCTTGGTCCGGCTACGTGTGTATAATTTACTAACCCTTATCTTTACCTCATATTAGACATCATAATCGATGTTTGGCTTAGTTATTACTTCGCACCAATCGACACTAGCCTATTAGATAGTATCACACTAAATCTATGTTGATAATTCTTTTCTTGTTAATTACCTCCTTGGTCCGGCAAGTAGTAACAAGGGGAGTTCTAACGTTGGCCACCGTTAAAAAGACTTCTAAACGAAAGAATTATCAATGCATGCAAAATACTAGTCAAGAATTGCTTATTTACTATTCATACTTTGTTAATCGATCATGGTTCCCACAACCCTAGTTGTGGATTTAGTTACTCATATTAGCAAGAACACAATTCATAATTGTAGATGGAGAAATCATGAACTTACGTAAAGAGAATAATAAACCCAGAAAATTAACTTGAATTGCAAAGCCAAAATCTTCAAAACGAACTTGGGAAATCAATAATTGCTAGGGTTGCAAATTAATCTCCAAAGTTACAAAGCAAAAATAGAATAATAGTGTCTAACCCCCAAAAACGAGGTTTACATGTCCTATTTATAGAAAACAAATCCTAAATAAAAAAGGAAACAAATTAAGGAAAGTTTTGTTCAGGTACGCGTCTTCGATCCACGAGACTGACTTACGGACCGTCGATTGATCTACGGTCCGTAAGTCCCTTCCGTCACTCGGGACTTAGAAAATATTTCAGCATCCAACAATCAGCTTCTCTGAAGCAAACGACGGACCAGCAGCACGGACCGTAGATCGACCTACGGTCCGTCAATCCCTTCCGTAGCTCCATACTTAGCATCTTCAAAAATCAGGTACTGGAACCCTCGCAGTCTCACTCTACGGATCAACAGTACGGTCCGTAGATCAATCTACGGACCGTCAATGGGCACCGTGGTTCCACACTTGGTCAGATTTCCCTGATTTGTCCTCAACACATTCCTGCTGATCTACGGTCATCACCTACGGACCGTGAATGGACCTACGGTCCGTAGATGACCTCCGTGGATGCCTTTTTCTGCATTTCCTTCAGCTGTCTCTAAACTTCCGCGCCTGAACACCTTTCCTGCAAAACATGATAAAATACATAAAAACCAATATAAAAAGGCCCTAGACACACACAACTTGTAAGTGAAATGTATTAGAAATACCGTAAACTCACGGTATATCAACACCCTCAACTTAAATTCGTTGTTTGTCCTCAAGCGACGCACTAGAACTCTAAACGACACTTGTATAGAAGCAAGCATTTCTACTCAAGCAATCACATGGCTCTCTACCTCCTCATTGTTCGGGTGCACATTCGTGTTCTTAGACTCGATAAGCCAACTCATGTGGATCCCATCATGACACAGACCAACCAACTGACACACAACAGACACCTTCTCACTGTCACCCAGATACCAACTTTCCAACAATGGAACTAGTGCCCTTACTTCAAACGAAATCCTCTTTTAGTAAAAAATTTGATTCCATTCATGGTACAAGGATTTATTCAACACTCACGCTCAGAAGTAATTTCAAATACAGTTCGTGCTTACTGCCATAAGCTTGCCCTTATTTTCATTGCTCAGACTCTTCAAAATAGACTCCAGGATCACTATAGGACTTTATTGGCTTGTAACGTAGGCTCAGGGTCAGGTGTGGTACATTTGGGTACTGTTTAGTGACTTTCTGCCCTCCTTGTCATTACACTAGGCTTTTAACCTCTTTTTTTTTTTTGCCCTACTTTTGCCATATTATTGCTTTACCGCTTTCCCTTGATCTTCTTCAACCACGGAAGTGACCTTAAACTTTGTAGCTCAATTCCTTTTTATTTAATTGCTCTTTTCTCTTTGAATAATTCACATCCTTTCCTTACGTTTCCCCCAAATTTTTTTATTAATTTTTTTTTCATTTTTTCACTCTTTTCATCCCCATTTTTCTTTCAGTTTCCTCTTTCATAGCCACCCTCAACTTATGGATTTTCCGTTAGTTGAGGTTCACAATACCCGATGTCAAGTTAGGGCCAAGATTGAAGTTACTTTTTTTTTTTTTTTACATTAGCCACCCTCAACTTAGGCTTTTTGGCCTAAGTCAAAGTGCATATGTCCAAGGAGGGACCGGGGCCATCATCGTAGATTATGGGAAGGTGAGTTCGGGGTTTTAGAAAGAAATGATTTATTTTTAGGCTCAAAGTAGGATCAAAGGGAACAGTGATTTCATTTGGTTGAATCTTTCTAGGCAATTTGTGGATTTTTCAGAACAATGGCCTATGATCACTTCCTATCCTCTAGATTGAATTGTCTTAGCAGGACTAACCGGGCAAGTTCTAGTTTTGCACAAAACTGTTTGAACAGTCAACTATTCTCACCCACTCTTGGCACAAGTTTCATTATCAGATTATTGGACTACCCAGTTCAAGTTTCAGGTTTAATCATGCAATCAAGTCGATTGTTACTATGTCATACTCAGAGCCAACACAATCAGCAACTCGTAGCCTACTTCTAACATACAACCCAGAATCTGACGGGTATCATTTTTCCTAAGCCATCATGCTTCGTTCTGTATCATGCTTCTACACACACAATCCTAAGACATGCCGGTTCAACAAAAATTAAACAGTCTCTTGGGGCAAAAGAACACAGGCAAGAAAACCCCAAGAGAGGATACATGAGTTGGGTTACTCAGGCTTCACCCTATCACTCACGATCCATTTACCCCACCCCCAACAAAAATAGATGCAATTGTCCACAATGCATACATAAACAATAAAAGAAAATGGAATTGGGTGAAGCAAACCTGTGGCGCAAAGCGCCGGCGAATCATCAACACACAGGGGGGTCCGGTTTCCCGGAGCCCTCTGGAACATCAGTGGGGGCACCATCAGTAGTGCCCACCTCAACAATCCTAGCACCCTCAGTAGTGCTCGCTATCACTTGCTCCGTACCATCAGTGGTGCTCACAACGCCCCTCAAAATAGGCTGAACCTCTGAAACTGGGGCAGAGCTTGATGCCCCTGCAGCTCTCTCACGCACCCTCTGCTGGCGCAACTCTTCATCTGCAATCGAGGCCCTTCTAGCCTCCTTCTCCAGCCGACGCTGTCTTTTCTGCGCTTTTTCTTCCTCTGTTCGATGAGGGCGGTGCCGCTTGCCCTTGGCATGTGTCGGTGCAGGCCCCTCCTCGGCGATGCCACTGAATAGGGCATCTAGCACTGTATCATCAGCCAGTGCAGTCGGAGCAGCCTGAGTCTCAACTGAAGGTGCAGCAAGAATGGCATCCACATCAGTCCGGAGGCTGGCTATGTCAGCCTGCAAAGTAGATAAGTCTGTGGCCGGAACTGATCGCTCGAGGACTCTCAACTCAAAGGCGTCAAGTCGCTTATTAACCGCCAGGACCTTACGGTCCATCATCCCTTCCATCCGGCGCTCCAATCTAGCCTCGGACTCGGCAATCGACTTTTGCATCCAAGGCTGGATGTGATGTAGCAGTGTGGCCATCTGCGCCTCTAACTTTTGTACTCTGGCCAAAGGGACAACCGTCGCTCCTAACGGTGGTGTGGACCGGGAAGAACTAGGAGCAACACTCGCTGCCTGAGAAGAGGAGCCTGGGACAGTGTCGGTGTGGTCTGGGATAATGGGGTCACCGCCCTGTGCCTGCCCCACAGTGTCTGCAAGATCGGAGCTCAGGGGGGTACCTCAATCTGGGGCTCTCTGCGAGGTGCTGCCACATTCGCGTCATCCCGAATAAGGCCGATGTCCAATGCCCCTGTAGGGTGGACTAGCCTGTCACAATGCCAGATCGGCACTCCAGAGTCCCTGCACAAGTGAAATATTAGACAGGGGAAAGGGTAAGTAGTGGAGGTCCTGAAAGCTCTCTCGTGGATCTCTGCCAGCAGCATTCGGGCAAAGTCGATCTCTACTCCCGCCACCAATGCAGCAACTATCACCGCTCTGTCCCAAGTGAGCTGATTGTCGGCTTTGATGGGCTACACTCGGTTGCGTACCAATAGCCAGAAGAATTTTGCTGCGAAGTTCAATGTGGCCTTCCGAATGCCCAACCGTGGAGCAGCGACCCATTCTGCTCGCTCGCCATCTGCAGCAATGTACCTGGCCAGCCATAGTATTACAGCCTCGCGCTGCTCAGCATTCCTCTGGAAAGTGCCACTCCGCACGATGTCCCAGCGGTAATCAAATTCTGCCGTGTTAGGAGACCAAGAGTGGCCTGTGGTAGGACCATATAGAAAACGGCTAATGGTGGCGGGTGATATGTCTACCGGACACCCTCGAACCAAGGTGGAGGTGAGCGGGGCCTGCGCTAGTGGCTTTGACCGCTTGGAAATGGACCCGCGGAGAGTGGCAGCGTAGGAAGCATAGAACTCCCGGACGATCTCCTCGCTATACGTCCTTGGGTCTCGAGCCATCCAGTCACACCTGTGAAGTTTGAACAGCCGGTGAATATCTGGTACAGTATGCAAGCTCCCCGTGAGGACTCTGCGCTCCTCTTGAATTAATCGGGCCATTTTTTGTTTGTCATTCACCATCTTTGCATCCCTGTAGATTTGCCATTGACCCTCGACGCACCACCTATTCAGTTCCCCTGCTACCGGAGCGGGTTCATCATTCCTTGGTGCACGAATGGCCTCTGAACTAGTTGCCTCTTCAGACGAGGCTGCTTGGTCATTTTCTCCCGACCCTGTGGACGATTTGGCGTTGGACCCTGTAGCATGGACAGACTCAGAATGTGATGATTGGGAGCCTGAAGCATGGGTAGGCTCGGATCCGGACATAGGTCCCTCCGAACTGGAAGCAGCCCCAGTTGGTGACCCGATCAGTGTGTGCTCCTCATCAGACTGGGAGACAGTGACTACGTCGGGGATCACCTTCCGGGGGGTGTTCCTAGGTGCTGCGCGAGAGGCCCTAGGGTTGAGAGGCACATATGCTGGGTCAGAGTCGCTCTCGGTGTCCTCATCAATCAACCAGAGGCTAGGGGCAACTGATTTGGACTTGCCCCGTTTTGCGTAGGTGACCATCTTCTTGGGTGCCATCGTACCTGCAGGAATGATATTAGTGCCAAAACTAACAATATGCAGCAAAAGAAACTATTTAGAGTTGGTAACGACTCACACGAAGTCCCCAAAAAAAAATGACAGATGCTACAGAAGTCATCCACGGAGGAGACCTACGGTCCGTAGACTGATCTACGGTCCGTGGATCTCTTCCTTGGATCAGGATGCCTGAAACATAAGGCGCAGGTGAAAACCACGGAAGTGCAGTACGGTCCGTAGATGGATCTACGGACCGTAGTCCACATCCGTGGTTTTACACTTGGTGAACATTTGCAGGTGCAATCAAATGACGAACCCCATCTACGGTCCGTAGACGGGGTATCGTGGAAGCAATCAGTGCAAGGTATCATACAGTTTTGGGCATTTAGTTTCAACATTAACACAACCTAGTCATGCATATACACAATTGAAGTATGCTAGTTCGTCATTCTTAAGATTCCTACCGATTATTATGCCCAACAATTTAGACTAGATGTGGAACCCTAAGTCGAAACTAGCATGTAGTATTTACGATTACATAAACTCACATCACAATTAAAGCTATACAATCACTATCTATCATTCCAAGGGCATTGTACTACTCAAGTTTATCATGCAATATCATCTAACAATTACTCAAGGTCAAGACCCACTCCCGACCCTTTATTTTCAATTTATGAATTGAAATTCAAAGTGAAAAGAAAGTCTATTACCTTACAAGCAACAAGGAGTGGGGTGATTGCGTGATGGTACTATGATTTAGCAAGACCAAGGAGTCACCTTTTCGTCACTGACCAAACACCGGACCCTTTTTTATCAGATTATGGAGTGGGTTAAGTTTGGTGTGGAAGGGATTTTGGGAATATATGGAAAGGAAGATATTATGTGGTGGTTATAGAGTGATTTGGGGAGTTTAAAGAGAGGGTGTAACGGTTTTGTGAGTATGGGAGGGAAGAGAAATGATTTGAAATAATGGGGGTTTTAATTAATGGGGGTTCGGGTCGGGTCAGGCAACTGTAAGGTGGGGACTCACGAGACCTCGTCTATGGTCCGTGAGTCTATCTACGGTCCATAGATCAGGACCGTAGATGACAATTATACTAAGACAATGTTAGAGACTTACCTGGGATCTACGGATACCATTGACGGTCCGTAGATAGATCGACGGACCGTCGATGGGGTCCGTAGACCTCTGCACCAGACCATTTTCTGCAGATTTCTTGCATGGTGTACCTGCACATGAAGCAACCAATAGGCTAATTTTTTTTACATTTTCTGGACACTTTTTAGACACGGACCCTATATTACTTCTAGCCAACACTAAGAACTAAAATACTGAAACCCCTACCTACATTGGTACAAAAACGCAAGTAATCAAAGAAAGCTAACTACATAATGTAAAACAGAACCCTATTGTTGGCTAGATTTTACATCTTGGGTTGCCTCCCAAGCAGCGCTTGATTTAACGTCGCGGCACGACGCAGGTATCTTGATTATTCAGACTTCATCAAGATTGCAGGCCTCAATCACTTCTTGCACAGTTTCAGCATTTCCCAGATAGATCTTTATCCTTTGCCCGTTCACCACAAACCTTGTTCCATCCTTATTTTCAAGCTCAACCGCTCCATGCGAGAGCACTTTTGTGAGCAAAAATGGCCCAGTCCACTTGGACTTGAGTTTGCCTGGAAACAAGCGCAACCTAGAGTTGAATAGCAGCACACGATCGCCAACCACAAATTCTCGCTTTTCAATTCTTTGATCATGATACCTCTTCATCTTCTCTTTGTATAAGGCTGAACTTTCATAAGCTTTTAGGCGAAACTCATCAAGCACGTTCAAGTCGTTCATCCTTTGATTAGATGCAGTGCCCCAATCCAAATTTAACTTCTTCATTGCCCACATAGCTTTGTGCTCTAACTCTACTGGTAAATGACAAGACTTCCCATATACAAGTTGGTAAGGCGACATACCTATGGGGGTCTTGTATGCAGTGCGATATGCCCATAGAGCATCATCAAGCTTCCTTGACCAATCAGTTCGATTGGCGTTCACAGTCTTCGCCAATATCTGCTTTATTTCTCTGTTGGACACCTCAACTTGACCGCTAGTCTGTGGATGATAAGGAGTGGCTACATTGTGACGGACACCATATTTCTCAAGTAGTGTTTTGAACAACTTATTACAAAAGTGAGAGCCTCCATCGCTAATAATAGCCCTTGGTGTACCAAATCTGGAGAAGATATTCTTTTTCAAGAATGCGGTGACACTTTTACCTTCGTTGTTGGGGAGTGCTACTGCTTCCACCCACTTCGATACATAATCAACCGCGACCAGAACATACTTCATCCCATATGAACTCACAAATGGGCCCATGAAATCAATGCCCCATACATCAAACAATTCGATCACCAATATGGGATTCATAGGGAGCTCTTGCCTCTTTGAAATCCCCCCATCTCTTTGGCACCGATCACAAGACTTGGCGAAATCATGAGCATCTTGGTGGATGGTAGGCCAATAGTATCCACACTGCAAGATCTTATGTGCAGTCCGAATACCACTATGATGCCCACCAACGGGTGATGAATGGCATGCTTCAAGTACACTCAGCATTTCAACCTCAGGCACACAGCGACGAATAATCCCTAGACACACACAACTTGTAAGTGAAATGTATTAGAAATACCGTAAACTCACGGTATATCAATAACACAAAGCATGCTCACTGTTACTTGATAATTCTCGAAATAGGCCATAAAAATGATTTCTAAACACCTATACATGATTCAATAACTACCAACCCAAATCCCAACTAATCAGCATGCATTCACACTCTCAAGCTCAATCTAAGAGAGGAAAATTATAGCCTACCTGTAGGCCGATCACACGCGCTCCAAAATCACATTTTCAGAGCTTTCCCTTTTCGAACGGTCTCAAAGGGCTGCCCCGCTATAAAAAATAGAGTCACACCATTATTACGATCGTTTAGACACCAGAATTGTAACACCCCAGAAATTTTTTTGAACTAAGACTCGAACCGTTCATCGTAGTGAGTGAGATTTTGCCAAGGAATTAAAATTTCTTAAGTGTTAAGGTCACTATATGTAGCACCTTGAGTTCGAAAAAGAACTAAATCGGAAATAACAAAATCTGAAATTTTGCAAGTTAAGTTAAGTATGAGTTTTGGGTTGACTTCAAACGACCATAAATCCCAGCTCAGGATGATTTAGGTGTGCTACCAGATACTGTAGGAAAGATCTTTGAATTATCTTTCGAACGCCTCCGAGTTTGCTAAGTTTCAAGGTCAGATGAGTGAGATATGGCCTTTTGAAGTTAGGTTGTCCAGTTAAGGAAAGTCAAAACCGGGTTTTAGAGGGGTATTTTGGTCTTTTTCTTACCAAAACAGATTTAATTCATTTTTAGTAATATTTTAGGGGTCTAATCTGATTAGGTTCAGTTTAATAATCATAAATTAGCCTAGGGTTTTAGTTGAGAGTTCAAGAAGAGAAAAGAAGAAGAGAAAAGAGGAGAAAAGAGAAAGGATTGAAGCGTTCGTCGAGATTCTTGAGAGTTGTTGCGGATTGTCGCCATGGGATTAAGCCCTAAGAGGTATGTAAGCTTCCATAGTGTTGGGTTCTTTCACCCACACGCCAATCATGATTTATTCAACGTAATTTCGTTCTTGAAATTTAAAGATTAGAGTTCATGATGAGTTTTTGATAAGTGTTCTTGAAGTTTCATTAAGTTTTAATGTAAGATTCTGCTTGGGTCAAGTTTAAACGACCATATCTCTTATAATATTAAGAGTTACGTGAGCCGTAACCTATCCAATTAAAGGTAATTGAATCTACTTTCCAAGCCCACCAATTTCGCATCAATCCAATAACTGAGTAAAGAGTTATGACTATATTAGTAACCTATACAGTGCTGTTACGTATTAGCCGACGGGAATATATTGAAAATAATCGTTTTTGTCTTTTACCTCCAAGAAAACCATCAATGAATTTCTTGACAAATAAAAAGCCCAAAACAATCAGATTTTCATCTTCACTCATGAAAATCATATTTTTTGGCCATAGAGATTTCAAGAAACTAACTTGAGAATCTCAAGAAAGGTTTTCTTGATTGTTTACCTTCAAGCTAGGGTTTCAAGGCTTCTAATCAAGTTTTTCTTCAAGATTCTTCAAGAATCTTGTTCTTCTAGGTATGTAAGGCTATCATAGTGTTGGACTAGTTCGTCCTCACGCCCTACATCTACTTTCAGATCAGTAAAAGAGTAATCTAAGATACTTTTCCTAGATTTGAGTATTCTTTAGATAAGTTGATTTTGAGTTCTTGAATTCACGTTTCTTTTAAAAGTTCTATTCCTAATTATCGAATATCTATATTGTTATTGAGATCCTTCATATCATGAATCATAACTCTTGAATTCATATTCAAAAGAGAGTTAAGAGTAGAGTTCAAGGAAGCATTTGAGTTCAATTGTGAATCCTTTGAGATCTATCATCGATTTGAGTTAAGTTTTGAGTAAGTAAGTATGAGAATGAGAAGAGTCGTATACATGAGTTTCTTATTGATATTTTGACCCTTGAGTCGATTCGTTCATGCCCATAACTTCCGCATGAACTTCATCAGTTGAGTACCTGTGAGAGAAGTAGTATCTTCAAGTTCTAAGTATTGAGTTCCTAATCCCCTATGAGATTATATTTATAATCATGGAACTATTACATGTTACCCATGAAGTCCTTGAGTTGAATTGTTCATGCCCATAATTCCGCATGAACCCTATAAGTCGAACAGGCTTGAGATGAGAAGTATATTTGAGTCCTTGAGTTGAGTAGTTCATGCTCATAATTTCGCATGAACTCTGAGTTGAGCATTCTTGAAAATGAGTAGTATTACTGAAGTTCTTGAGTTCCAAGTATTTGAGTTCTATCTATGGTTATTGAAAACCTTGCATTGAGTTGTTCAAGTCCATAATTCGGCGTGAACCATATTTTAAGAAGTCTTTTTACAAATTTTTAAACTTTGTTTTAAGACTTGAGTTTTGAGTTCAGTAAAGATGTAAAGTTGAAGTTCTTTTCTTCAAAGAAGTATATGGGGACTATGTATTCCCAAAGAGACTTAAAATTGTTTTCACATTTAAATAAGAACGGAAACTGAGATTTCCAAAGAGCCTTCGGGATAGTTTTCAGAAAAGAGTAATAGCTTTCTAAATGAAGCAAGAAGGGAAACTGAGATTTCCAAGATAGCCTTTGAGCTAAGTTTTTGAGCACTAATCTCAAATCAACAGAAAGAAGTATGTTTTTAAAACATAAGAGCTAGTATATTTTGGGAGTAGTATTGAGCATCGATATGGGGGAGAATTCAGACAACTCACAGCCCCCATAAACCATGTAGCCATCATGGGTAGAAAAGGGTCATACTTTTTAGATGAACCCTTTTCACATAGACTAGTGAATCCATTAGTAGTTCAGGTCCTATACCTTTGGCCGGGTATAGGATGCGGTGGCACGTGAGGTAGATCGCTGTATCATCACTGTAGCTCTTATGTGATGGTTGTCGGTTAGAGAAACTCCCACAGAAGTTATTATATTTTTATATACATCAGTTTATTGTATTTTTATATACATTTCAGAGTTATGTTGTATCCTTGTATACACACAGATTTGACAGCATGTTTTAAAACAGTTTGTTTCTTTATATTGCACTTTCTTTAAATTGTTTTATATTGAAATGAGTTCACTCATATTTAGTTGAGTATTCAAAGTTGAGTATCCAGAGTCGACTATCATATCTTTGAGTCGAATATCATATCCTTCAGTTGAGTATCTAATCTCGAAGTTGAGTATCTTATCCTTGAGTACTTTTGAGTTGAGTAAGTTTGAGTAGTTTTGAGTACCCTTGAGTATTCCTTGAGTTGAGTAAGTTTGAGAAGAGGTAAGTATGTTTCATTTCTATCAAGTTTCAAGCTTATATTTATGTTTTAGAATTCCTCTTACATGCTCGTACATTCCACGTACTGAGCCATTTGGCCTGTATCTTGTCATGATGCAGATACAGATATTCAGGAACATCAACAGGAGCTTCGTTGATATATCCGAGAGTTCGAGTTAGCTATGGTGAGCCTTCTTGCTTTCGGAGGATTTCATTTACCTTTCAGTTATATCAACTGTTAGGATGTCGTGGGTCTTGTCCTGACTTCCATCTTTATCAGTTAGAGGTTTCATAGATAGTCAGTATAGTTGAGAAGTCTGTATCATTTATTTTATTAAATGTTTTAACGACTAAAGTTGCCTTTTATGGCGAGTTGTATATATTTTATTATATAGAGTTTTCTTTGGACTTAAAGTTTGTATTTAAGTCTTATGAACTTTTATTTTAGTTTTTAAGCTTTGTATGCTTGAATCAGTTTTACGCTTGCAGTTAGCCAGGATGAGGGTTCGCTTGGGGACCAACAATGGTCTTCGAGTGCCGGCCACGTCCAAGGTGTAGGCTCGGGTCGTGACAAGAATCACAACAAACGGGGACCAATTTCGGGGTCAAAACGGAAAAAGTGGGACCCCCACTGGAAATTCCAGAATTAACCCCAAAAGTGGGTCCTAAACAACTCCCCCAGCTCATGTCCAAAAATGGGACACAATTCGGGGCTCGTGAACAACACAATATCAACGTGCAACCAAAACCCAAATTTTCTCAAGAACTAGAAATGGGACAGCAGTTGAATCAATAAATTTACCAGAAACGGGAGGTCTACAGAGAATTACGACAACACCACGACATTCTCCTTGAAAAACCACTCAAGATAGCCTCAAGAATCACTGAAATCAGACCTAAAATGGCTGAGAAAGCAAGTATCAAAAATTCCAAAATCAAGCTCACAAAAAGGGGTCGTGGCAGCAGGTATTTTATGAAAATTACCTCAAACGGGGACCCCAAATCACTATCGGAGCTCACCAACGCGTTCCTTGCGAAAAACCTTACAAGATGAACCTTTGAATCACTGAATTTGGACTTGAAATGAGAGAGTTATGAGTGTTTAAGGTTTGGGAATGTTTGCTGATATATCTACATTATATAGCAGATTTTCTGCAAATTTTTTTCCAAAATTTAAACCTCCAACGGGGTGCTCCGAACTCGTTCGGAACCCCGTGCACGCAAATGAAATATGCCAACATACCAAATTTGATATTCCGGACTCAATGGCATAGTCAAAATTTCCATACGAGGTCATCTTGACAAAAAGTGGGTCCTACACCAAATGTCATTTTAAGTCAAAAACCACAAAAGAGCTCAGAAAAGTATCAAAAACCTCGATACACAAAAGAAAGGTCAATCTAGACCAAACTTGACATTCCGGAGCTAACCGCGCTGATGAAATTCTCATCCGAGCGCGTTTACTCAAAATGTTGACTAAAGTCAAACTTAGGCTTAAACTTAAAGTTAAAACGCCTAATCGCACCGACTCACACTGAAAACCTTGAGAGTCATGTCGACCATGCTACTAGCCTAAAATGACCCTTCCAGAGCTGATGGAATCGTCAGAATTGGATTCCAATGTCATCTTCTTGAATTTTTGATTGAAAATAATCGTTCAAGGTTCATAAGCTCCAAAACACAAAAACTAGCTCCAAAACACAAAAGACCGAACTGTTAGTCCCAGCAAGTCATAAATGACTTGGGGTCGCTATAGGAATGCTCTAAACTATAAACAGAAGTCAAGACACAAAAATGACCAGAAGGGTCATTACAGAAGCAGAATGGAGAAAGGAAAGGGCTGAAAAAGAGAAGAGGGAACTTTAAGCAAAAGAAAAAAAAAAGAGAAGGAATAAGCGATGTATGCAACTTGGGGAACAGGTTCAGACATGTATGAAGAAGATGTTGATGACATTGTTTTAAAGGCCATAGAAGAATCAAAATCCGAACTTGAATCAGATTCTGAAGGAATGGAGGTAAGTCTCTTTGATCTTAAAGATAAGCTAACTAAATTCTCTAAGAAAAAATTATCCTTCTTAACACTCACATCTATAGATACAATTCAAGAACTAGTTAAAACTAAGAAACAATTGCTTGCCTCCATGACTAGTTTAAAATTTGAGTATATCGATCTCGAAAAATTAACAATCAACTACAGGAGAAAACCAAGCAATTGCTGCAGAAAATTTAGCAACTTGAAACCTGCAAATAGAACTAAAGTCTGAAAATATAAAACTGAAAATTCTTGGTAAAGAAAAATCGTGTGATCAACCCAATCATGAACATGAAGTGAATAAACTCAAAAACGACTTAAGCTAGGAAAAAGAAAAATCTAGGAGAATGAATCTGGAATTGTCCAAAATAAAAATTGATCTGGAAAGAACAAATAAATGGACAAGATCATCCATGATAGTCACACATCTGGGTAACAATACTAGAAATATTAAGGCTAGAATAGGTTTTGATAAATCTCAATATGAAACTCCTTTATTTTGTAGTCTCTGTAGTAAAACTGGTCACTCTAAACTAAATTGTCAAAGAACCAAAACTAACACACACCTAAGGAACAAACACTTTCTAAACAAAACAGGACTTCCAAACTGGATAAACATAGATCTTATTCATCCTTTTGATCAAAACAAAGGACCCAAGTTGATCTGGGTTCCTAAAACTAACCTCTAATTGTTCTTTCAAGAAGAAGTGAGAAGAAGTAAGCAGCATTGGTACATGGGCAGCGCTTGCTCAAAACACATGACTGGAGACAAAGCAATGTTTCTCTCACTTGAAGAAGGAAAAGGTGGAATGGTAGCATTTAGTGGTGGAAAAAAGGGACAAATCAAAGACATTGATAAGATTGGAAGATCTGATGAACACTCAATCGAAAAGGTGTACTACGTAGATGGACTGAAACATAATCTGCTTAGTATATCCCAACTATGTGACAAGGGAAACAAGGAACAGATACAAGAAACAGGTTACATAGAAACAGTAAATGAAAACAGTGTTAAAACTCATGAGAAATATGATACTGCTGAAAAGGTTCCTGATGAAAACTAAATAGATCTGAACGATGGTCAAGATACAGAACAACCAAATTTGGTTCTAAAAGATTACAAATACCAAGGATCACATCCATTGGACAATTTACTTACTAATCTTAGTTCTGGAATAACCACCAGATCAGGGATAAAAAATCATTATGCCTTTAATGCATTCGTATCCATGATGGAACCAAAGAAGATCAGTGAAGCTCTCCAAGATGCAGACTGAATTATGGCCATGGAAGAAGAACTAAATCAGTTTGAAAGGAGTAAAGTCTGGCATCTGGTGCCTAAACCATCAAATAAAACCATAATTGGTACAAAGTGGGTGTTTCGAAACAAGTTAGATGAACATGGTACTATACCAAGAAACAAAGCTAGGCAAGTAGTCCATGGGTACAATCAAGAAGAAGGGATAGTTATGATGAAACATTCGCACCTATGGCCAGGTCAGAGGCAATCAAATTACTCATTGCATTTGCATCTCACATGGACTTCACCCTGTATCAAATGGATGTTAAAAGTGCATTTCTTAATGGTTTACTAAAGGAAGAAGTATTTGTCAAACAACCTCCTGGCTTTGAGAACAATGACTATCCTGATTATGTCTATAAACTTGATAAGGCTCTTTATAGGATAAAACAAGTTCCAAGGGCATGGTATGATAGATTGTCAAAGTTTCTCCTAAGCCATGGCTATTCAAGAGGAAAAATTGACAACACATTTTTTCTCAGAAACAAAGGAAAGGACCTACTGATAGTACAGGTGTATGTTGACGACATCATTTTTGGGGCCACAAACAAGACTCTCACAAATAATTTTGCTAACCTTGTGAACAACGAGTTTGAGATGAGCATGATTGGCGAATTAAACTACTTCCTGGGGCTTCAAATAAAGTAAACACAATCAGGCACCTTCATTCATCAGCAAAAGTATGTCAAGGAACTACTCAAAAGGTTCAACATGAAAGATGCTAAACAAATTGATACCCCAATAGCTACAGCTACAAAATTAGACTTGTAAGGAACAAGTTCTGCTGTGGAACAAAAATTGTATAGATGCATGATTGGGTCACTCTTGTATCTTACCGCCAGCAGGCTTGATATTGTGTTCAGAGTGGGATTATGCGCTTGATTTCAAACTAGTCCCAAAGAATCTCATCTCCAAGTTGTTAAAAAAATTCTCAGATATTTAAAAGGAACCACTGATTTAGGACTATGGTATCCAAAGGGAAGTAACTTCGAATTAGTAGGGTATGTCGATGCAGATTATGCTGGTTATCTAGCAAACAGAAAAAGTACCACAGGCATGACTCGCTTTCTAGGTTCATGTTTAATTTCATGGGGATCAAAGAAATAAAACTCAGTCGCACTATCCACCGCGAAAGCTAAACATGTAGCAGAAACCTCGTGTTGTGCTCAACTACTATGGATCAAACAACAATTTAGTGATTTTGGTCTTAGTATTAAGTGTGTCCCAATTTTTTGTGATAACACAAGCGCAATTAACATTGCAAAGAATCCTGTCCAACATAAGAGAACTAGACACATAGATATTTGTCATCATTTTTTAAGGGACGATGTAGAAAAAGGGAAAATTTCCATGAATTTTTGTGCCACTGAACAACAAATTGCAGACATTTTCACAAAGGCATTAACAAGGGAACATTTCGAAAGGAACGGGTTGGAATTAGGAATGATGAAGATTACCTGAGTATCTCTGCTCACGAGAGTAAACTATGGCACTTGATTATGTACTATTATGCTAAAAGTTTTTAATACTCATAACAAACTGTAACTAACGAATTCACCATTCTCAGGAAATCAGGAACTCAAGTATTTAGACTTCAAAAATCATCATCCTACACTAAAAGGTATGTCTACTATACTTATTTAAGTGAGACCAAAATATTAAGACTTGTGCACTAGTACCGTTCCCACATTAAATCGCCAAAATCAAAATCAATTTGACTTCTCCATTAAATCAACTTGTTCCTCTTCTCCAAAAACCCTTCCATTTCCCTGTAATCATTCTCAAACCTTCTTTATTTTTCACTCTCCACAGAAACCCATTCTCCTTCATTCGTCTCTCTCCTAAATTCATCAAACCCTATTTTCAAAATCATGGTGTCTCCCTCAAATTTAAACCTTGCCCTTATTCCTTTTGAAAATCCAGAAAATCTCTTTGAATTACCTATTGGCATGTTCATTGACCCTTGTGGAATAACCCATCTCGCTTATCCTCTTATAGAAGAAGCATCAATTAAGGGGGAAAGAAGAAACCAGAGTTTGGGGTCTGATTTAGGAGATGAAACGATAGCACGTAGTGAGGTCCACAAATATCCTCAAAGGAACAAGCTCATTCTTCTTGTGATGATGACGATGATATTTCGTTGGTCCAACTGGTTTCTAAAAGACTTCTTTCATGACTGAGTATAATCTTGTCGACCCATTGCTATGATTTTTCCAGATGCTCATGAAAGTCTTACTTCTAACCCATTAGTGAAGGCTCCGGTTCGAGTGACTCGATTTGTATAGCGTACTCGGGATGCAATGCTTCTTGCTAAGTCGACTAAGAAAACTCGCCCGGTGCAAAGTAAGTTTGTTCTCCCTTCTAATCGTATAGAGATTGATGATGATGACATTATTGGACCCAAGAAGAGTAGAAAACAAAAAAGAAATACATCTAAACCAGAAGAATCTGGTCCCAAAGAAATTGATGAAATTGACTCTGCTAGGGCACTATCCTTTAGGAGAAGAAATGTGATTAGGGGTAGGGTAATTACTGGATTTGGGGGTGACAAGATGAGTGAATTACTAGCTCTTGTGCAAGCCAGATGATGGACTGAACTACTTAGTCAAAGAACCCTTAGGCATAGAATGGGTAGAGAGAAAACCAGAGAGTTCTACCTTATTGCAACAGGGTCTGCTACGTCAATTTCAAGTACTGTTTGTGGTGTTTCTTTCACCCTCAATGCTGAGATTTTATCCTCTATACTCGGGGTACCAAATAGTGGATGGGGTCACTACGTTAAGCGAAATTGGCCACCTCTAGAGGGTAACATCTCTGCTCTTGAAATATGTCACTGATTTTGATAAAGGAGTTATGCTACCCTTGCATCGTTTGTTGTTTAATGTTGTGCATAAAATAATACTATCTTGAAAGCAAAAAAGAACGGAGGCAAATTATTTGAATCTCACTCTTATGGAGTTGTTGCTATCTAAGATCCAAATTAACTTGCATGCCCTGATTCTCAGTCATATACATGGTCTATATGTGTGTGATTAAAAGGAACGTGGAATGGCGTATGGGTTCTGGCTTGGTATGGTGTTTGAACATTTTGGTGTTCCTGTTCGAGAGTGGCAGATTCAGACCATTAAGGATGTATTAGGGGTTGTGGATCATGAAACTATACATGCTACAAAGAGAGGGGCAAATGCACCTATGCAACGGTTGAGAGCCTCGTTGACTGTTAAGAATGAGGAAATTACTCTACTACTAGGTTCTCACTCTGCTGCAATAGATAAGTTGCACATTGATTATGGTCTGAAGCATGTTATATTGGCTGAAGAAAATTCAAGGCTTAAAGAGGAGCTTGCTCAGACTCAGGTTGCGTTGAATACTGAGAGATTATCTAATTCTGATCGTCTGAAGCACCTCTATGAACTACTAACCAAAGACTTCCCTTCCTCGTCCTCTGCTTTACCACGATCTGTCTAAATATCCGCTTGGTTATGCTATGTCTTGTGTTTTGGGTCCTCAATTTTTCAAGTCTTTAGTAGACATTTCTGTTTTTGTGGATAATGGTTTTTGTTTCTGATCTGTGATGTTACTAATGACTTAGTTTGGTGTGTTTTTTTTATAGCTTGTTGTGATATTATTGCTTGTGGCATTGATATCTCTTTATTTTCAAATGTTTTGCCTAATGTCAAAAGGGGGAAGAAAGCGTGCATATGTGTTTACCTGTTCGATACAAGCGGAGAGAATTTGCCATAGTAAAAAAGGGGGAATTTGTTAAAGCCTCTAAGTTTAGAAGAATGGCAAAGTAAATAGAACAGGTTGTGCATACGCGATACAAAAGTGTTTTGTCAAAAACGTATAGAAGAACAAGTTCACGATTAAGGAAGTTTTCTTAATCAATTAAGGAGAACTGCATAAAGTAGGAAAACTACTACGCGTACGATTTCTGTGAAAGAAGTCGAGTACAAATAGGAGTCCAAGTTGAGTTCAACAAGGCTTTGTAGCGGCAAAGACATAGTTGAGTCGAACAAGGACTTGCTGGAGTTCTGATCTATAAATAAGGGGTTATTTTCATTAGAAAGATGGTGCACTTACATTGAGAGTAATATCAAAACATGATCAAGAGTTTGAGAGAGTTTTGATTTTTATTTTAGGGAGTGCTGCGAGTTGAGAGAAATATTGTACGATTGTAGTCAAGAGTTTTTGAATACAATCAAGTGTTTGTGAGTAGGTTTCGTTTGACAAGTTGAATAACTTGAAGAACGATAGAAGACTTAAACCTGGGGTTTTTTGTCTTGGATAGTTAGGAATTAGAGTTTATAATTCCTTATGTTACAGAGCTTTGTAATCGTTGTGTTAATTGAAGTTTCATAAATAATACAAAGTGCTGAGCAAGTTGTTATACTAAATTATTTATTGTTAAGCTTCAAATCAATAGGAACAAGTAGTCAGTACGTGTTCCTTTATAGAATTTCAGGAGGGTAGAATTCCAACATATATTATCTAAACTCAAATGAAATAGCGAGCTTATTTCATCCGTTAAAGAATCTCCCAGAATAACGTTACCATTTGCAACACTCTAACAATTCTCAAGTGTCTAATGCAGGTGGTGTGAGCTTGTATAACTAATGTAGTTTTTATTTGCTATATACAAAAGAAATTCAAATGGCTCCCTTACTATACTGATGCTATAAGATGTAATTTTGAGAAAATGGCATCTGCAAGGATGACACAACTTTTTCAAGATGTTAAGAAAACCTTGCCTCAGAAATCAATGAAATCGCACAAAGTGAGACGTGGCTAAGGCTGTTCCTGGAATCTGTGTGGTGTATCAAGTTTATTCATTCATAATTCAGGTCAGGTTTGAACGTATACAACATGCATCATCTTCAAATGGGCAATCATCTCATCATCTCAAGATGACAATCAAGCTTATGGTGAAGATGAAAGTGGTGATGACTCTGATAGCGTGAATGACAGTGGTTCTGCCCATGACTCTGATAGCGTGAATGAAAGTGAGGATTGAGATAGTTGCGGATTTATTTTCATAGGAATTACTATCTTGAGCAATATTTTCATATATATCTGCAAGAAATTTCCTTTTGTTTCACAAAATCTTATCTCCAAACGCCTACGGATTTACTTGGGAATCTTCATAGGGAATTGCTTGCGAAATATTTCTATGAAAATCCCCAAGAAATTTCATTTTTATAAGAAATTTTGGTAAAAAATTTGCAAGAATTTTCGTTATGTATCGCAGATAAATCCGCAGGTAACACATGCGAATTTTAATTCCCCAGGTAAATTACCTAGGGCTTGTATAAATCCACAGGTAAGAGTTACCTACAAAGGTTTTTCCATCGGATTTCATTTTGCGAGAAAATTCGCAGGTAATCAAGTTACCTGTGGATTTTACTATGTTATCTCTAGGAAAATCCCCAGGTAATCAGTACTTTTCTTATAGTGATCCCTACGAGCTGCATTTGGATTGAAAAGCTATGAATTCTCACACAATTTGTGAATAAATATTTAAGTCGTCATTTACTTATTTTTGCTCATTACAAGTTAGTATTAGTCAAAGCCAACAACACACATTCTCAGTCCTATGTGAGCATACACGCAACAACACACATTCACATTCTCAGTCCTATGTGAGCATACACGCAACAACACACATTCTCAGTCCTATATGGGCATATGGGCATACGCGCAACAACACACATTCTCAGTCCAACAAGCCAAAACAATGGAATCCCAGCTGCCTCGACGACTGTCTTCACATTAACAATGCAAGAGTTATAAGGAAAATAAAAGGTAATTTTATGTCTAACAATGTCAATAACAGATGCAACATCAATTAAAAGACACTTGGGATGAGCCACTTTAATAAAAATTAAAATGCTCACAATCACCAACAACTTAGAGTATAAAAACACTACTATTACACACGGTAATCTCATATTGCACATAATTAAAGCTAGAATGAACCATAAATAAATAACATGTAGTAAATGTTATCCAATATGCTTAAAGCTCTTATTGAAATTTAATATCTGGCCGACACTTTTGTCAAACAATAACTGGGATGGAGCTCACTATTCCCTTGTCGTTTAATTGTTACTAAGCTATCTTTATAATAGTAAACCCCACAACCACCACACTTTGGATCTGACTTCAGGCCCGGATGACGAAATTCAAAAAGTCTCGTCTTGTTTGTCCTAACATTATATGAGATTCACAAAAATGATTACGTATTATGAACGAAATAATGTTCATACAAAAAACATCACAACTTAAATCTAGTATACATAAACAAAATCAGAAAATGTCATTTACAGTTTCATTGTTCTTTTTTTTTACATTTCAGTAATATACAAATACAAACAATAAATCGTAAAGAATACTAACCAGAACGATCCCATCTACCACCATGTTTAATTAATATAGATAAGACACGTCCATTACAACAAAATGGAGATTATTCAACCTAAAAAATTCGAATCTACTCGTGAGTGACGCCAAATTTTGGGAAAAAAAAAACAAAGAGAGAGAAACGTTTGAACAAAATGCATAAAATCTGATTTTTTTAAATTAATGTTAACAGATTTAAGTGAAATAAGGAAAATAAATATTCCTAATTTGTTTGAATCTCCTAAATTTATGTCAATTAACAATTGCCATCAATGAATTCAAAATTAGTTAATACATCTTTATCCGTTTTTTATCTTTTTATTTTTTTCAAAATCAATTTTTTATTCTTTTTTATCTTTTTATATTTTTCAAAATTGATTTTTTACAATTACTTAAAAAAACTCTTTTTAATAAATTGTTAGAACCTAACATTATTTATTGTTATAACCTAAAAGAATCATTATATTGTTATAACTTGAAATTATTAGTCTTATAAATGTCATTTATAAAATTTTCACCACAAATAATAATAATTTTGTATCAAACTTAATACATATATACACATAATTGTTTACCTAAACTTAGTACAAAGATGTATGATTTATTGGTATGATTGATATATATCAGTCGTGGCTGATGTCACAAAAGAGATGGATATAATTATATATATATTGAATTGAAGAATTAATGTTAGTAGGTAGGTAGGCCTAAAATAAGGATTTTTAAGGATTTTTCTGACTTTTAGTTGTGTAGTGTGCATAGACATATTTGGTTATGAGTAAATGAGTATATATGTTGTATTTAAGATCGAGTTGATAATGTTAGTATATATAAATAGGGTAGTGATGAGTGAGAGATGCATATAGATAGATAAAATATGGAGTCGTACTTAATGTTGTTTGCTATTGTTATAATAATAATAATAATTGTGAGTGCATCGTCTGAAGTAATTACTCAACCACCAATAACTAATTACCATCATATGCAGATAATTATGCAATGGCTTCCTACCTTTTGTGGGANGTGCATCGTCTGAGTTAATTATTAAACCACCAATAACTAATTACCATCATATGCATATGATTATGCAATGGCCTCCAACCTTTTGTGGGAGGCCAGATAAACCGTGCAAGCCCTCCGTAGAAATGTAGGATTTCCCAATCCATGGCCTTTGGCCAGGGAATGCTACAGGTCACACTCCTTTTACGTGTACTGGACTGACGAAAAGTTATGGAAGCATGAGTGGGCCAAGCATGGGTATTGCACATCAAAAATCGTCCCAGATGTTGAATATTTTAATGGGGCGATAACATCTGCGAGACGACTGAGAAATATGCTTAAAACGTTAAAGAAGGGTGAAATGGGTCCAACAAATCATAAGGCTTACACCGTAACGGATATGAAGACATTTATCTCCGAACAAGTGTTAGAAGATAAAAATATTGATGTTTACATCTCATGTGAGCGGGCTAGTTCTTCTTACGTCTTCTTAAAGCAAATTCACTTCTGTTTGGACAAATCGCTCAACACATTTGTATCTTGCCCCAAAAGTACAGCCACAAGAGGCTGTGGTAGAGGAAACGTTCGCAATCTCATATTTCCAAACTAGGGTACGTACGTAAAATATTAATATATACTATACTCCCATCCCTTGCATGCATGTAATTATATTAACTACTAGTAATTGTTTTTTTCTTTTCTTAATTAATTTTCAGGCAAGGAAGCTTAATTATCAAAGATCGGATCGGATCGGAGACTAATATATATAAATCTCTGTCGTCTATGTTCCTAGCTTTTAAAACAATATTATTATAATATATAGTTGATCGATGATGGTTACATGTTGTGGATGATATATATATGCACTTACTTAATCTTTATTATATTATATATGTGGACGATTTTGAGTTTTTGTAGGGTCGGAAGCATGAGTACCACTGACCAATTCTACATTGGAAGTTTGTCATCACAAGTGTAGCTCCCTCGTGTGTTAATTTGAGAAGAAGGATTTGAATATATAATAGATTTGATGGGCTGTTATTATAAGTAAAGATTGTATAAGTTGAACGTCATATATAATACCCTTTAATTTATTAATGATTTGTCAAATTGAACAATTTATTCTAAATGATGAATGGTGTAACAAGTTAATATATATGCTACACTTTTCCTTCTCTCTTTTCACAATATATATATATATATATACAAGACAAATATATTCATAAATGGCCAATTATAGTTTTTCTAAATTAGTAATAAAAAAAGATATAGACATGAGAAAGAGAAATGAGCAATAATCCATTGAGACATCAATCAATACAAATAAAAACTTCATTGCGACACTTAATTCAAACTTACTTGGCAGATACATGTGCTTAAGCTTCATGTCAAAAGCCCAGAAGTGCCATCATTGGGGTAAAAATGTACAAAGTGTTTTAAAAAGGTATAGTTATGGAAAAAAATCAAATTTGAATACAACTTAAATAAAGATNAGACAAATATATTCATAAATGGCCAATATAGTTTTTCTAAATTAGTAATAAAAAAAGATATATACATGAGAAAGAGAAATGAGCAATAATCCATTGAGACATCAATCAATACAAATAAAAACTTCTTACTTGGCCGATACATGTGCTTAAGCTTCATGTCAAAAGCCCAGAAGTGCCATCATTGGGGTAAAAATGTACAAAGTGTTTTAAAAAGGTATAGTTATGGAAAAAAATCAAATTTGAATACAACTTAATTTTGATTAATTTTCCAAAATTGATTCGTAACATAAAATTTTTAATTAAAATATCCCAAAAAGTAACATGTGCAGACTCTGATTTTGCGTATAAATCTTCTCCCAATTGTATAAACAACCTTTGCTTCATTCCTCTTCCAATTACCGCGTATCTTTACCGTTCAACCACCACCAAACTGTCGTAAGCTCCATCACCGGTGGAGCCAAATTAACTGCAAAATTCTTTTCGATCACTCAGGGAATGAAGCTCTCGGTGGCCTCTCTCCTCCCTCTCCCAATCTCGCTCGCCTCTCTCCTCCCTCTCCCGATCTCGCTTGCCATATATACAAATGCATATGTATAATATACAATTATCTAACCAATATACATATACAATTCACCTCTCTCCTATCTTTGCCCTCTCTCGCTCGCCTTTCACCTCTCTCTCCCAGTCTCGCTCGCCTCTCTCCTCTCTCTCCCAGTCTCGCTCACCTCTCTCCTCCCTATAACATGTAACTACGAATTGTAATTATCAAACTATAGCTATGGAGAGTAATTAGGCTATTTTTGAGTGGCTATATGTGAAAGTTCCTCTTTTTAATATTAGTTTGTTATACCATTCATTTAGAATAAATTATCCAAAACAATTTGATTTGACAATTCATTATTTTTACCTTTATCGACACTTTGCTTCTTTATTATTTTTCATCTAAAAAAAAAAAAAAGAACAAGCCCACGGCCCAATCATGTCAAACCAAAATTCTCTTTTATTTTGTAATCAAACAAGCCCACGGCCCAATACTCATCCTCATTTTCTTTTTAATTGTTATATACTGGTATTTTCTAAATTTTATACTAAAAGAAAAAAATAGATTTTGAATTACGAATAACAAAAAAAAAAAATTAAATTTTATACTATAACAAAATAGTAAGTTTGAATTGAGTTTTTCTTGTTGGAAAAGCTTGAAATTTTTTGTCAAATTACCATAACTATATATTTTTTTAACAATATTTTGTTTAATTTTAGAAGTGTTCCAATAAAGTTTTTATTGTATTGATTTGATTTATATCCCAATGGGTTGATGCTCATTTACCCCTTGTTTCTCTTTTTGCCTATATATATTTTTTTTATTAATCTAGAAAAGTTATAATTGATCATTTATGAATATATTTGTTCAGTTGTGAAATGAGAATAAAATGGGGAAAATATTAACTTATTTATGATCATTTTGACCATTTCTCCTTAAATGAAATTAGTAAATATGATATGTATTATTTTTTCCTAAAATTTTTGATTAATTTTCCAAAATTGATTTGTAACATAAAAATTTTAATTAAAATTTCCCAAAAAGTAACATGTGCAGACTCTGATTTTGCGTATAAATCTTCTCCCAATTGTCTAAACAACCTTTGCTTCATTCCTCTTCCAATTACCGTCGTATCTCCACCGTTCAACCACCACCAAACTGTTGTAAGGTCCATCACCGGTGGAGCCAAATTAACTGCAAAATTCTTTTCGATCACTCAGGGAATTCTTCATCAAACAACTCGAGGCTTCCTATCAAAGGTGTGTTTAGATCTGTTAGATTTTGGATTGATATCTCATTTCTTTTGGGGGATTTTTTCTTGTGTGGTACTACAATGGCTACGCGTAGGGTTTTTTCTGAAGAATCATTAAGAGAGATTCTATTGAGTTTGCCTGTGAAATCGTTGCTAAGATTCAAATGTGTATGCAAAAATTGGGGAGGTCTTATCAATAACCCTAGCTTTACTATAGACCACTTGAATTTAAGTAAGAAGAAGAAGCCTCCACAACACTTGATTTATGATTATGGTGCAGCCGATGATGCCCCTACCGTCACTTTGGTTTCCGATAAGGGTATAGATGAACAAAATTTCCAAAGGCTTGGAGATAATATTACCAACTTGTTAGGTTCTATTGATGGTGTGTTTTTCTTAGAAAGACAAATTGGTAATGACATTTTGTGTGCATTATGGAATCCAGCTAACAGAGAGGTGAGACACCTCCCTGCCGCCGCAATTAGCTTTGAATCTTTTGCAGTTGGTCGTCATTTAGTGTTTGGATTAGAGCCTATGACTAAGGATTATAAAGTGCTTTACTATAATCAAATTGAAGAATATGCAACGATCTACTCATGTTCTAGGGATTCATGGAAAATATTTGAACATAACACAGACGTACATGAAAATTCTATGATGTGTCAAGAAAACTTTTATAATACTGCTGATTATCTGAATGGATCTTATTATTGGTTGTTAAAGGAGAAGAATAATAAATGTAGGATTCTTTCATTTGACTTTGGGAATGAGGTGTTTGTAAAGATGGAAGGGCCACCACCTGGTAACGAGGATTATAGTTGGTCGGCAGATCTGATGTTGCTTGGTGACTCCGTTGGCATCTTGAACTTTGTCGAGGGGTTTGTTCATGATGTATGGGTAATGATACAACCAGGCGTTTGGAACAAACTTGTGACCATTCATCTCACTACGCCTATTAAGTCATTTTATGACAACTCTTTTATTTTGGTAACTAAAAGTTCCCGGCTGGTCTCATATAATGTTAGGACAAACAAGACGAGGCTTTTTGAATATCGTCATCCGGGCCTGAAGTCGAATCCAAAGCGTGGTGGCTGTGGGGTTTACTATTATAAAGAGAGCTTAGTAACAATTAAACGACAAGGGAATAGTGAGCTCCATCTTAGTCGTTGTTTGACAAAAATGGTAAACAAATATTAAATTTCAATAAGAGCTTTAAGCATATTGGATAACATTTACTACATGTTATTTATTTATGGTTCTTTCTAGCTTTAATTAGGTGCAATATGAGATTATCGTGTGTTTTTATACTCTTAAGTTGTTGGTGATTGTGAGCATTTTAATATCATTAATTTTTATGAAAGTGAAATGTATTTTAATTAATGTTGCATCGGTTATTGACATTGTTAGACATAAAATTACCTTTTATTTTCCTTATAACTACTCTTGCATTGTTAATGTGAAAACAGTCGCTGAGGCAGCTGTGATTCCATTGTTTTGGCTTGTTGGACTGAGAATGTGTGTTGTTGCGTAATACAATACTTGTTAACCGTCTTAGTTAGTTCACTCAATAGTCAAGATATTAGTAACATGAGTATAATGGTTCTTTGTACATTTTTCAGACATTAGGACCAGTGTAAGTGTTTCCTCTTCCATCAGGTCAAAACTCAAATGATAACTTGTTTGATTATGGTTTGGATTTCTTTTTACCTAATTTTTATGTAAATACTTTAGTGTTTGTGCATAATTCATTTTTATTTAACACAATCAAACAATGCATGCTTAACATTGTTAATATGAAAATTATTACTATTTGTTTATAATACCAAAGAATCATAGAAGAATTAGTCACATTGGCTTTGACTAGTTCTAAAGTGTAAGGGTTGTGGGGTTTACTATTATAAAGAGAGCTTAGTAACAATTAAACGACAAGGGAATAGTGAGCTTCATCTCAGTCGTTATTTGACAAAAATGGTGTCCAGATATTAAATTTCAATAAGAAGTTTAAGCATATTCAATATATAACATTTACATGTTATTTATTTATGGTTCATTCTAGCTTGTACCGATTTAATTAGGTGCAATATGAGATTATTGCGTGTAATTTTGTTTGGACAACTTCAGAGTCATCTAAATTTGACTAGTCCTTTACATTAGCTTACTTCACATGACACTATTGTCCTATTTGAAGGAGTATAAATATTTTTTTTTAATTAAAAAAATATTAGTTTTAAAAAAGTATTGTCCTATTTGAAGTAGTATAAATATATTTTTAATTAAAAAATTATTAGTTTTAAAAAAGTATTTTAAAAGAAAAAACTATTGATTTTTATTTAGAAAAAAAGATATTTCTGATCGATTTAACCAAACTATCAACTAAATGCCTTTTTGTTGATTTCATATATATATATAGAGAGAGAGAGAGAGAGAGAGAGATAGATAGATAGATGTGCATAGACATATTTGGTTATGAGTAAATGAGTAATCTATATTAAAGACAATAGCCGAGTAAAAAATATTAATCGCCACAATGTAATGAATTAATTAGTTGAATTTCTAAATCTTTACCCTTATTTTTCTTTTCTTTTTTTAGATGAAAAATATTAAAGAAGCAATGTGTCGATAAAGGTAAAATTAATGAATTGGCAAATCGAATTTGATTAGATAATTTATTCTAAATTAATGGTATAACTATAACAAGTCAATATTAAAAGTAGCTAGAGTTCTCTTTTTTCTTTCTTTTTTCATTGTCATGACATCTTAAAGTGTTCTATTTTATGGACTTCACTTCCTCGAAATGGGTCTAAGGATGTCTATTCTCTACATTTGTCTTATTGAACGTTGATACAAAATACTATCATATATCTAGAAGGCATTGCCTACAACAGTTGTAAAGTGTAATACGTGAAGATGTGCTTGCCTCATTAGAGGCATGGAATATACAGATTACACCAGAAGGACAAAGATAAAATGTCTATGATATATGAAATAGCTCAAAGTTTGAGTAATAGTAAAATAATAGGCAAATATGAAATGATAACACACCTCAACAGTAGAGTTCTCACGGTCTACAGAGTGTAGATGGCTCGCACTATATGTAACAATTCTCCAAGAGTGTATTACTAAGAGTGAGTTTAAAGGATTTATGATTGAAGGATCAAAGGTGATAGTTTACTTGATAATTTAATTAATTCAGAAAAGTTGTTATAGTTATACTATTTTTTTTCATGACAATGAAAAGAGAAGAAAAAAGTAAACTCTAGATATTAACTTGTTATAATTATGCCATTCATTTAGAATATATAAATTAACTAATTCAATTTGATTTGACAATTCATTAATTTTACCTTTATAGACTCTTTGTTTCTTTATTATTTTTCATCTAAAAAAAAAAACAAGAAGGATAAAATTTTTGGAAATTCAACTAATTAATTCATTATATTGTGGCGATTAATGTTTGTTACTCGGTTACTGTTTTTAATATAGATTACTTTTCCATTGATTAGTTAATCCAATTTTAATTATTTATTTTTGAAGGTTCACTAACAGAAGGTATATCTTATTGATATCAAAATATAGACCGATAAATTCATGTATTTGATCTTAATATATGCTTTGATACATTTATCAATTGCTTCTAAGTATCATCATAATTGAGCAGTAAGAAGGGAGAGCGGGAGAGACAAAGAATGATAAAAAGAGATTATATAATTATTTAAAAATATAATGGACTTTAGTAGAAATATTTTTCTAATTGGTGAATTTTTCCAAAATATTAAGCACTCCACAATTGCTTTCATTTGAAAAATTTATCGGCCAAGTGAATTTGAATTAAGTGTCACAATGAAGTTTTTATTTGTATTGGTTGATGTGTCAATGGGTTATTGCTCATTTCTCTTTCTCATGTCTATATATTTTTTTTATTACTAATTTAGAAAAACTATAATTGGCTATTTATGAATATATTTGTCTTATATATATATATATATATATATATATATATGTTGTGAAAAGAGAGAAGGAAAAGTGTAGCATATATATTAACTTGTTACACCATTCATCATTTAGAATAAATTGTTCAATTTGACAAATCATTATTAAATTAAAGGGTATTATATATGACGTTCAACTTATACAATCTTTACTTATAATAATAGCCCATCAAATCTATTATATATTCAAATCTTTCTTCTAAAATTAACACACAAGGGAGCTACACTTGTGATGACAAACTTCCAAATATTTTTAAATTAAAAAAAATTAGTTTTGAAAAAGTATTTTAAAAGAAAAAAACTATTAATTTTTATTTAGAAAAAAAGATATTTCTTCTATTTAACCAAACTATCAACTAAATGCATTTTTGTTGATTTCATTAGTGACATTTTTACTCTTTTTCAATAGATGGAAATAGTTGACTAGTGTGCATAGACATATTTGATTATGAGTAAATGAGTAATCTGTATTAAAGACAACAACTGATCGGGTAACAAACATTAATGGCCACAATATAATGAATTAATTAGTTGATCTCCAAATCTTTATCCTTCTTTTTCTTTTCTTCTTTTAGATGAAAAATATAAAGAAGCAAAATGTCGATTAAGGTAAAATTAATGAATTGTCAAATCGAATTTGATTAGATAATTTATTCTAAATGAATGGTATAACTATAACAAGTTAATATTTAAAGTAGTTAGAGTTTTCTTTTTTCTTCTCTTTTCATTGTCATGACAAATATATTCATAAATAGCCAACTACAACTTATCTGGCCTCCCACAAAAGGTTGGAGGCCATTGCATAATCATCTGCATATGATGGTAATTAGTTATTGGTGGTTTAGTAATTACTTCAGACGATGCACTCATAATTATCATTATTATAACAATAGCAAACAACATCAAATACGACTCCATATTTTATCTATCGATATAAAATGAGATATGCATCTCTCACTCATCACCACCCAGCTATTTATACTAACATTATCAACTCTTAAACACAACATACTCATTTACTCATAACCAAATATGTCTATGCACACTACACAACTATTTAAAAATATAATGGACTTTAGTAGAAATATTTTTCTAATTAGGTGAATTTTTCCAAAATATTAAGCACTCTACAATTGCTTTCATTTGAAGAATTTATCGGCCAAGTGAGTTTGAATTAAGTGTCGCAATGAAGTTTTTATTTGTATTAAGCACTCATAATTCTAGTACAATTGCTTTCATTTGAAGAATTTATCGGCCAACTAATAAGTTTGGAGGTAGCTAGAAGTTGCTAATTAATTTACTATTTGAATGTTATTAAGTGAATTTTTCAAAAATATTAAGCACTCATAATTCTAGTACAATTGCTTTCATTTGAAGAATTTATCGGCAAAGTAATAAGTTTGAATTAAGTGTCTGAATGAAGTTTTTATTTGTATTGATTGATGTCTCAATGGGTTATTGCTCATTTCTCTTTCTCATGTCTATATCTTTTTTTTTTATTACTAATTTAGAAAAACTATAATTGACCATTTATGAATATATTTGTCTTGTATATATGTTGTGAAAAGAGAAGAAAAAAAAGAGAGAAGGAAAAGTGTAGCATATATATTAACTTGTTACACCGTTCATCATTTAGAATAAATTGTTTAATTTAACAAATCATTACTATTAAATTAAAGGGTATTATATATGACGTTCAACTTATACGATCTTTACTTATAATAACAGCCCATCAAATCTATTATATATTCAAATCTTTCTTCTCAAATTAACACACGAGGGAGCTACATTTGTGATGACAAACTTCCAATGTAGAATTGGTCAGTGATACTCATGCTTCCGACCCTGCAAAAGCTCAAAATCATCCACATATAATATAATAAAAATTAAGTAAGTGCATATATATATCATCCACAACATAATAATTATTATTAATATTAGTAAAATGTAACCATCATCGATCAACTATATATTATAATAATGTTTTAATATTAGCTAGGAACATAGACGACAGAGATTTATATATATATTAGTCTTCGATCAGATCCTTGATAATTAAACAGCTTCCTTGATGAGCTAGTGATAAATTGCCTGAAAATCAATTAAGAAAAGAAAAAAACAATTACTAGTAGTTAATATAATAATTACATGCATGCAAGGGATCGGAGTATAGTATATATTACTAATATTTTACGTACGTACGTACCCTAGTTGGAAATATGAGATTGGGAACGTTTCCTCTACCACAGCCTCTTGTGGCTGTACTTTTGGGGCAAGATATAAATGTGTTGAGCGATTTGTCCAAACAGAAGTGAATTTGCTTTAAGAAGACGTAAGAAGAACTAGCCCGCTCACATGAGATGTAAACATCAATATTTTTATCTTCTAACACTCGTTCGGAGATAAATGTCTTCATAGCCGTTACAGTGTAAGCCTTATGATTTGTTGGACCCATTTTACCCTCCTTTAACGTTTTAAGCATATTTATCAGTCGTCTCGCAAATGTTATCGCCCCATTAAAATATTCAACATCTGGGACGATTTCTGATGTGCAATACCCATGCTTGGCCCACTCATGCTTCCATAACTTTTCGTCAGTCCAGCGAGCCTCCAAAGAAGGCCAATACAGCCCCAAGAAATTCTTTAGGCTCCTGTCATTTAACCACTGTATATAATATAATATAATAGTATTAGAAATATTATATATATAGAAATAATAAAATTAATAATTATACATGCACGTGTCGTACCACTTTTTCGACCGTCTTTGGACTTGGAGGAACATTACACGTAAAAGGAGTGTGACCTGTAGCATTCCCTGGCCAAAGGCCATGGATTGGGAAATCCGACATTTCTACGGAGGGCTTGCACGATTTATCTGGCCTCCCACGATTTATTTTATTTTTTTGTGTGTTCTTGAATGGAAATACCGAGGTTCTATTGGTATGGATACCAATGATACTGGCGGGGATTTAAAGTTTCTGTTGAAGCTTTCTTTTTCACCATCACAATGGCGAAAATTAATACTTTGAAGAGGATTACACAAGGTATACACTACTTTGATAGTTTCATCAGATATAATTGGGCCAAACAAATCAAGTTAAAGTTAAACAAAACAAACAATAAATAATCACGATTAAATAATTTAGGAAAGTAAGGGATAAATTGAATTTGGGCCCTTCTTGGGCCAAATTCGCTGCTGATTTTGGGCTTAGGCTTAACTCCCCTTTTTGTAGACATCTGTTGTATATCAGTGTATACAGCTCATATATAAGCTCCGTTTCTTGCGTTTTGAACACCTGTATTTCGCCTCAACCCGGTATTGCAGCATTTCAGACTCCCTTATCTTATGACAACTTCTGAAACTCAAAAAATTGTGGAAGGTGACTTGAGTAGAATGTGGGGCCGATTAACCCAACACGATGCAAAGAGGAGAGTCCACGAATGAATCCAATACATACAAAGAAAGGAGTAATAAATTAATATTAACTCAAAACTGCATAGCAAAGTATTCGAATGGTAGAGAACAGTTAAACACATGGGTGAGGAAGATAATTCCAAAAACTAAACAAACATAGAGTGAACAATAGATAAACAGCACCTATATCTACTCACTTTAACCAATGGTATGCTCAAAGCATGTTTGGTCACTGGGTGTGTATTGCCGTTGTGATGCTGATAACGTTAGATGGGGTCGGGTTTTTGGATATTCAAATGGAAAGGGGAGTTGTTTGGTTTCTGGAAATTGTTTTGGGCTGCTGATTTGATGAGTAAAAAGGCCCAAAAAACTTGGTCTCCAAATGGAGTGTTACATTTGGCTATAATTGCAATAGAAATTAATTAATAATTTAGCCAAACAGGTTAAGAATTAACATTAGCAAATTCAGCTAGAATTTAAAATAGGGCGAATTTATTTATGAACTTCTTAATCTTAACGAAATAAAATAGTCAATTTAATTATAAACTAAATAAATCGAAATTATACTCATAATTTAATAAATTACTTACTAAAATTAAGATCTTTTTGAGACGATTTTCAAATATTTAAGAAACACATATAATTATCAAATACTATAAAAATCGACTAGACTTACTCAAAATAACCTCGAGAAATATTTGAATTCTATAAAATTAATTATTCTAAACCGTTTGAAAATTGAGAAGCTCGCAAATTAATTCCTATCGAGGAGGGTCAAAATTGGGATTTTGATGACATATTTGGTTATGAGTAAATGAGTATGTTGTTTTAAGAGTTTATAATGTTAGTATAAATAGGATAGCTCGGTAGGGATATATGCAGTGAGACAATATATCTCATTTTATATTATTATATGGATAAAATATGGAGTTGATCTTGTTTGTTACTATTGTTATAATTGTCACTAATATTATTGCATCGTCTGAAGCTCAACCAATAAATTACGACCCATGCAGATGATCATACAATGGCCTCCAACCTTTGGCAACTTGGATTGTGAAATTTGATAGTACACTTGCAAAAGATGCAACTTTTGGCAACTTGAGTTTCTGGTTTTTAATGGCCTCACTTGCAACATTATTGACAAGCCAAAAAATTAATAAAAACTAAATTAAAAGGGAAATGTGTACTAATTAACTTGTTACAACATTCAGTTAATCAAATTCTAAAAACAACATCGAGGTAACTAGAAGTTGCTCATTAATTTACTCCTCATTTCTCTTTGTCTATAGTTAACATTTTTGGGTACATATATTTGAAATTAAAATATACAGATGACGACATAAATATTTATTTCCTAAAGAATATAAATATTTCGTATCTCTCTTCATATTAAGTGGAAAACTATAGTTAGTAGCCCCAAAGTATAAAGAGAAAAATATTTAATTTTTTTTTAAATAGGGCCTTATAATATGCATATTTTGTCTACATCGTGGAGGTAGCTAGAAGTTGCTCATTAATTTACTCCTCATTTCTCTTTTTCTATATATATATATTTTTAATTAATTCAGAAAAGTTGTAGTTGGCTATTTATGAATATATTTGTCATGACAATGAAAAAAGAAGAAAAAAGAGAACTCTAGCTACTTTTAATATTAACTTGTTTTAGTTATATATACCATTCATTTAGAATAAATTACCTAATCAAATTCGATTTGACAATTCATTAATTTTACCTTTATCGACACTTTGCTTCTTTAATATTTTTCATCTAAAAAAAAAGAAAACAAAAGAAATGACAAAGACTTAGAAATTCAATTAATTAATTCATTGCACTGTGGCGATTAATGTTTTTTACTCGGCTGTAGTCTTTAATACAAATTACTCATTTACTCATAACCAAATATGTCTATGCACACTAGTCAACTATATATATATATACTAATTTCATCTACGGAAAAAGAGTAAAAATGTCACTAATGAAATCAAGAAAAATGCATTTAGTTGATAGTTTGGTTAAATCGATCAGAACTATCTTTTTTTCTAAATAAAAATTAATAGTTTTTTCTTTTAAAACACTTTTTTAAAACTAATATTTTTTTAATTAAAAAATATTTATACTACTTCAAATAGGACAGTAGTGTAATATCTCGCAATTTGAAATGACTAGAAAGAAACTAAGAACAGGAAATATTCAACTTTTTTGGAAATAATGAAAATCTGGAAATTTGTTAAGTTAAGAAAAGTTGAGTTTTGGTCAACTTCAAACGGCCATAATTCTAGCTCAGGATGAGTTAGAGGTACTTCCAGATATGGTAGGAAAGATCTTGGAATGATCCTTCCAACGCCACCAAGTTTGCGCAATTCCGAGTTTGTATGAGTGAGTTATACCCTTTGGAAGTTGGGCTGTGCGATTAAGAAAAGTCTAATCCGGATTTTTGAAGGGTAAATTAGTCTTTTCCTTACCCAATTAATTTAATTCATTTTAGTGAATTAATTAAGGGTCAAATCAGAATGAGATCAGTTTAGTCAATTGGAAATTCAAGCTAGGGCTTGGAGAAAAGAGAAAGCAGGAGAAAGGAGAAGAAAAGCTCAAGGTTTGCCAAGAACGATCAATTTTGGTTGTGGATTCGCCAAGGAATTCATCTTAAAAGGTATGTGAGTCTTCCATAGCGTTGGGTTCATTCATCCACGCGCCAAACATGTTTAGTTCAGCGAAATTCGTCCTAAAAGAGTTTGAAAGTTGATGTTTTGGCATGTATTCTTGAATTTGAATGTTGTTCTTGAATTGTGATGATTTTTTCTGAGATCATTACGTTGAGTTTTAGGGTTGTATTAAGTTAGGTTCTTGGATACATATGCTGGGTATCAGGATCTAAAATGAATTTGAGTTCTATAATCGAGTTTAGGCGGTTTGGGGTTGGAAAAAGAAGAAGGAAAAGTTGAGTAGGTTCTGGCGCGCAGGTCCGCGTCGCGGACTTGCTTACCTAGTGAAGGAAAATTGTCTCCGCGTCGTGGTTAGGACGCGAACTCCTTTGTCTCAACAATTAATTTCGCGAGCATTTGTTCAGAAACGTCTCCGTGTCGCAGACTTGTTCCAAGACGGTGATTTCGTACCTTTTCTCAGGTCTAGTTATTCAAAGTCATTCTTAAACATCATGAGATCTTTCCAATCACAAATCTTAATCCTTGAATCTATAATTCAATTCAAGGATCAGCTAGGAGTCAAAGTCAAGAGAAGTCAAGAGTCAAGTTAAGATAAATTCTTAAAGTTTTCAAAAAGTCTTTCACAAATGTTTTTTGTTTTAAGACTTAAGTTTTGAGTTCAGTAAAGAGTAAAGTTGAAGTTCTTTTCTTCAAAGAAGTATATGGGGACTGTGTATCCTCAAAGATATTTAAAAGTGTTTTCACATTTAAATAAGAACGGAAACTGAGATTTTCAAAGAGCCTTCGGGCTAGTTTTCAGAAAAGAGTAATAGCTTTCTAAATTAAGCAAGAAGGGAAACTGAGATTTTCCAAGATAGCCTTTGAGCTATGTTTTTGAGCACCAATCTCAATTCACAGAAGAAGTATGTTTTTTAAAAAAAACATAAGAGCTAATATTATATTTTTGGGAGTAGTATTGAGCACCGATATGGGGATGCGAGTTCACATTAACTCAAGTCTCCATAAACCATGTAGCTATCATGGGTAGAAAAGGGTCATACTTTTTAGATGAATCCTTTTCGCATAGACTAGTGGATCCACTAAGTTATGTTAGGTCATATACTGATGGCAAGATATATGATAGTCCTTGGCAGCGCGAGGTAAAATGATGTATCATCACTATAGCTGTTAAGTGATGGTTGTCGGCTAGAGAAACTCCCGCAACAGTAATTGCATGGTTCCTCAAGGGGTTCTGCTTAGTATGGATGGGGGTATGAGACTTCATTCATGCATTGCACAAGTAGACTTTGAAAGGGATCATGAAATGTCTTTTATGATTATGAGTTGACAACATGTTTTAAACAGTTTTCTTTTTCCTTTATATTGCATTTGTTTTAAACTGCTTTATAATGAAATAAGTTCAGCTAAGTATTCATGAGTTGAGAAGAGCCAATGTAAGTGGTTTCTTTTAGATCATTTTCAAGCCTGTGTTATGTTTAGCATTCCAACTCACATACTCGTACATTTAATGTACTGATGCCAATTGGCCTGCATCGTCTTATAATGCAGACGTAGGTAACTAGGATCGACATTCCGACGCATCATTGATCCAGTTAGTAGTTCAGAGTCTATTGGTGAGCCTCCTTGCATTCCGGAGGATCTATTTTCATTGCTTTCTAGTTAGTTCATTATGATGTTGTGGGGTTGTCCCAACATCTATCTCAGTTGTTTTAAAGGCTTCATAGATAGTCAGCCAGATGTTAGTTCATTCATCATTATTTTGTTATTGACTTATGTTCAGATTTGAGTTGCCATTTTGGCTAAGTTAAATGTTTATTTTCAAAACATTATGAGCTCAATTTGAGACAGTTAAGTTGTTTAGCATTTGGATTCCTTTCTTATTGCATATAGTCTTCCGCTGAGTAAGTAAGCCAGGCCAAGGGTTCGCTTGGGGCCAGCAATGGTTCTCGAGTACCGGCCACGTCCAGGGTGTAGGCTCGAGTGTGACAGTAGTGTCATGTGACAACCAAGTTTTGGGGGTATATAATTATAAATTTCTACATTATTTTATAGTATTAAACTTTTATTCTCGTTTTACTTCTGCATCCACCGTATTAGTTACTTTTTAGACTGACTTGTCTTGGTGGAATAAAATGAGTGTCATCACGTCCATTTTCCATGCTCACAATCATCAACAACTTAGAGTATACAAACAAAATTACACATGATCGACAATCTCATATTGCTCCTAATTAAACAGGTTACAGCTAGAATGAACCATAATAAATAACATGTAAACGTTATCCAATATGCTTTAAGCTCTTATTAAAATTTAATATCTGGCCGACACTTTTGTCATACAACGATTGAGATGGAGCTCACTATTCCCTTATCGTTTAATTGTTAGTAAACTCTCTCTATAATAGTAAACCCCACAACCACCACCCTTTGGATGTGAGTTCAGGCTCGAATGACGAAATTCAAGAAGCATTGTCTTGTTTGTTCTAACATTATACGAGACCAGCCAAAAACTTTTAGGTACCAAAATCATAGAGTTGTCATAGCATGACTTAATACGCATAGTGCAATGAAAGGTCACAAGTTTGTTCCAAAGGTCGGGTTGTATCATTACCCAGAGTTCAAGATGGCAATGGAGTCACCAAGTGAGATCAGATTCACACTCCAACTATAGACGTCCTAACCATCTAGTGGTCATTCCATCTTTACAAACACCTCATTCCTAAAGTCAAATGAAAGAATTCTAAATTTAGGAGTCTCCGTTAACAGCCAATAATAAGATCCATTCAAATAATTAGTAGTGATAAATAAGCTTTCTTGAGAATCAGTTTCGTCTAGGTTATGTTTGAATATTTTCCATGAATCCCTAGAACATGAGTAGAATAGAGATCAATTAACTAGTATAGTACTAACATGACTTTATTCAAATATTATTCTTTTGGCAAATTGCTCACATTTCTACTTATTTATTTCCTTCTCTTTAGAGCTATTCTTTTTTTTTTTCCGATCTACATGACTAAAATGTAATACAACTAAGTATTAATAAAATTAATGAGACTAATGTGGTACAAAATCTATTATACTAGTATAAATAACAATTACCATTAAGTTAAAGGACTACAATTTAAAATGGCAAACTTTTCATTCATTTATTAATTTTTTTTTGTGTGTTCTTGAATGGAAATATCGAGATTGTATTGGTATGGACACCAATGATGGCGGAGATTTTCTCAAAGATTCAATCAGGGAAGGTTTACTCAGATCGTCTGTAAAGTTATTGTTGAGGTTCAAATCCGTCTATAAAAATTGGTACACTCTTATAAAAAATTTTAGTTTTATCTGTGATTGAACATTTAAATTTTAACATGAACAATTCCCCACAACTCTTTAATTATGACTATGCTGCGCCCGATGATTTGCCTCCCATCACTTTCATTTTCGATAATGGTATAGATTTCGTTAAACATGAAGTAAATCAAAGAGAACTTGTGTTTGTCATGATTCGGCTTGATAAATTCTTCAAACGAAAGCAATTGTTCTAGAATCATGAGATTCAAAGAGTGCTTAATATTTTGGAAAAATTCACCAATTAGATTCAAAGATTAAATAATGAACAACTTTTAGCTACCTCCATGATGTAGACAAAAAATTTTTTAAAAAATTCTCTTTATATTTTGGATCTACTACTATAGTTTTCCACTTAATATGAAGTGGTATACAAAATATTTATATTCTTCGAAAAATAAATATGTAACTCGTCATTTACCTTTTTCAATCTCAAATATGTACAATAAAAGAGTATTTACTATTCAATCATAATGCTTTCTGATATTCTTTTTCTATGAAATTTGTGCAAACGTTGTTGAATTTTCAAAACTCCACCTACTATTTTATATTCGCTCTACTCTTAACTGTGTGGAACATATTAAATCCTTCTAGGATGTAATTTTAATATGCTTTTTATACTATGAATTTCACTCGTGTAATTAAGAGTAAAATAAGAATTTTAAAATTATATAATTATTAAGTGTCATAAATAACCATTATGATAAATTTGATTCTTTTTTCCACTAGTTCAGCAGCTGGTATACGATAAATAATCTTTTTCAGTGAAAGTAAAGAATCTAGACAATGTTGAAATAATAAAGTAAGAAAAAAGATACGATTAAGACTTTGGTTAATTAATTCTCAATTTTCTTACTTCCAACAAATTAAAGATTGATGTCTTTGTCTGAGCAGTTTTTAAGGTAGGTAATGATTCAAAATTAATACAATTATTAAGCTTGTAGTTTGGCCTCGTAACACTTTAGAAATAAACAAAAATTTTAGACAGGGTGAATTAGTTAGATTACAATTTATATTTGAGCAACTTTCACATATAGCAAACACAAAATTCATAGTTGTATGCTATAACAAACTTTGCATAATTGCGCTCCATAGCAAACATAAATATGTACATTTCGCTATACATATACAAAAGAAATCAGTTGTATAATCTGCTTTGATATACATATACAAAAAGATCAATTGTATAAAGTGAGAGAGGCGAGTGAGCGAGCGAGATCTGGGAGAGTGGCGAGTGAGATATGGGAGAGTGGCGAGTGAGATCTGGGAGAGGGGAGAGAGGAGAACGAAAATATATGTATATATACAATTTTCACGCATTTTATACATTTACGTTTTTGTATAAGGTGAGAGAGGGAAGTGAGAGAGCGAGATCTGGGAGAGTGGCGAGCGAGATCTACGAGAGGGGAGAGAGTGGAACGAAAATATATGTATATATACATATTTCTCTCGCTTTATACAAACACAAATGCATTTTATATAATTTGCGGTTTTTGTATAAAGTGAGAGAGGCGAGTGAGAGAGCGAGATCTGGGAGAGTGGTGAGCGAGATCTGAGAGAGGGGAGAGAGGGGAATGAAAATATATGTATATATACAATTTTCTCTTGCTTTATACAAACACAAACGCACTTTATACACTTGCGTTTGTATAAAAAACGAGAGAGACGAGGGAGAGAATGAGAGTGGCGAGCGGATTCACCAAGAGAGAGGTTAAATAACAATAGTTTGTTATGGGGTACAATTAAATCAAACTATATTTATAGCATTTAATTTGAATTAATAGTTTGCTATCATATACAATTTTCCCTTTATATTTTAATAGTAAGAAACCGATTAAAAATTTCTTTACCAAAAATTCAAATCAAGAGAGGTAATCGTAATGTTTTAAATCACAAGAGAAGTTGGTATTACTAAGTCAAATTTGAGAGGTACTCTCTGAAATTATTCCGATTCGCATTTCTTAATTATTCTCAAAACTTAATTTGCGGAATACTCAAATGAAAACTTGTTTGATTGAATCATTTATAACTCAAAGTGTTTGTGCCTAATACATTTTTATTTAACACTAAAAACACAATCAAATAATGCATGCTTAAAGATTGTTAATGTGAAAACTAATATTTATCTATAGGTACTAGCATTAGCTTTGACTAATACTAACTTGTAATGAACAAAAAAAATCTTTTTTTTGGTACATATTGAGATTATAATAGGCAGATGACGACATGAATATTTATTTTCTAAAGTATATAAATATTTTGTATCCCACTTCATATTAAATGGAAAACTATATTAGTAGCCCTAAAATATAAAGAGAAAAATATTTATAAATTTTTGGTAAAAGGGTTTGAAAAATACTCTAACTTTGGCTGATATTGTTGTTACGTTACCAAACTTTATGAATGACGCTTTACCCCCTGCACTATTTAATAGTGTATTTTAAAGGTATATATGTGCCCACGTGGACACGTTACTATTTATAATTATGCAATATTTATGATGTCTATGTGGGCACATATATACCTTTAAAATACTCTATTAAATAGTGTAGGAGGGGTAAAAGGTCATTTTCAAAGTTTGGTATCGTTACAACAATTTCGGTCAAAATTCGAATATATTTCAGACTTTTTTCCTTAAATTTTTTAATATGGCCTTATAATACGCATATTTTATCTATATCGTGGGGGTGGCTAGAAGTTGCTCATTTACTCCTCATTTCTTTTTGTCTATATTTTTTTAATTAATTCAGAAAAGTTGTAGTTGGCTATTTATGAATATATTTGTCCTGTTGTAAAAAGAGAAGAAAAAAGAAAACTCTAGCTACTTTTAATATTAGTTTGTTATACCCTTCATTTAGAATAAATTATCCAAAACAATTCGATTTGACAATTCATTATTATTACCTTTATCGACATTTTGCTTCTTTATAATTTTCATCTTAAAAAAGAAAAGTACAAGCCCACGGCCCAATCATGTCAAACCCAACCAAAATTCTCTTTTATTTTGTAATCAAAGAAGACCACGGCCCAATACTCATCCTCATTTTCTTTTTTAATTGTTATATACTCGTATTTTCTAAATTTTATGCTATAACAAAAAAAATAGATCTTGAATTACGAATAAGAAAAGTAAGTTCGAATTAAGTTTTTTTTGTTGGAAAAGATTTAAAAAATTTGTCAAATCACCATAACTATATAATTTCCCCTCTTTTTTCTTTTTTCTTTTTACAATATTTTGTTTAATTTTAGAAGTGTTCCAATAAAGTTTTATTTGTATTGATTTGATTTATATCCCAATGGGTTAATGCTCATTTACACCTTGTTTCTCTTTTTGCCTATTTTTTTTATTAATCTAGAAAATTTATAATTGGTCATTTATGAATATATTTTTCTAGTTGTGAAAAGAGAATAAAAAAGGAAAAATACTAACTTATTTAAGATCATTTTGACCAATATTCCCTAAATGAAATTAGTAAATGTGATATGTATTATTTTTTCCTAAAAAAATTGATTAATTTTTCAAAATTGATTTGTAACATAAAATTTTTGATTAAATTTCCCAAAAAGTAACATGTGCAGACTCTGATTTTGCCTATAAATCCTCTCCCAATTGTCTAAACAACCTCTGCTTCATTCCTCTTCCAGTTACTGTCGTATCTCCACCGTTCAACCATCACCAAATTGCCGTAAGCTCCATCACCGGTGGAGCCAAATTAACTGCAAAATTCTTTTTGAGCGAATTCTTCATCAGACAACTCTGTTTTTTAGGCTTCCAATCAAAGGTGTGTTTAGATCTGTTTGATTTTGGGTTGATTTCTCATTTCTTTTGGGGGATTTTTTCTTGTGTGGTACTACAATGGCTACGCGTAGGGCTTTTTCTGAAGAATCATTAAGAGAGATTCTATTGAGTTTGCCTGTGAAATCGTTGCTAAGATTCAAATGTGTATGCAAAAATTGGGGAAGTCTTATCAATAACCCTAGCTTCACTATAGACCACTTGAATTTAAGTAAGAAGAAGAAGCCTCCGCAACACTTGATTTATGATTATGGTGCAGCCGATGATGCCCCTACCGTCACTTTGGTTTCCGATAAGGGTATAGATGAACAAAATTTCCAAAGGCTTGGAGATAATATTACCAACTTGTTAGGTTCTATTGATGGCGTGTTTTTCTTAGAAAGACAAATTGGTAATGACATTTTGTGTGCATTATGGAATCCAGCTAACAGAGAGGTGAGACACCTCCCTGCCGCCGCAATTAGCTTTGAATCTTTTGCAGTTGGTCGTCATTTAGTGTTCGGATTAGAGCCTATGACTAAGGATTATAAAGTGCTTTACTATAATCAAATTGAAGAATATGCAACGATCTACTCATGTTCTAGGGATTCATGGAAAATATTTGAACATAACACAGACGTACATGAAAATTCTATGATGTGTCAAGAAAACTTTTATAATACTGCTGATTATCTGAATGGATCTTATTATTGGTTGTTAAAGGAGAAGAATAATAAATGTAGGATTCTTTCATTTGACTTTGGGAATGAGGTGTTTGTAAAGATGGAAGGGCCACCACCTGGTAACGAGGATTATAGTTGGTCGGCAGATCTGATGTTGCTTGGTGACTCCGTTGGCATCTTGAACTTTGTCGAGGGGTTTGTTCATGATGTATGGGTAATGATACAACCAGGCGTTTGGAACAAACTTCTGACCATTCATCTCACTACGCGTACTAAGTCATTTTATGACAACTCTTTTATTTTGGTAACTAGAAGTTCCCGGCTGGTCTCATATAATATTAGGACAAACAAGACGAGGCTTTTTGAATATCGTCATCCAGGCCTGAAGTCGAATTCAAAGCGTGGTGGCTGTGGGGTTTACTATTATAAAGAGAGCTTAGTAACAATTAAACGACAAGGGAATAGTGAGCTCCATCTTAGTCGTTGTTTGACAAAAATGGTAAACAAATATTAAATTTCAATAAGAGCTTTAAGCATTTTGGATAACATTTACTACATGTTATTTATTTATGGTTCATTCTAGCTTTAATTAGGTGCAATATGAGATTATCGTGTGTTTTTATACTCTTAAGTTGTTGGTGATTGTGAGCATTTTAATATCATTAATTTTTATGAAAGTGAAGTGTATTTTAATTAATGTTGCATAGGTTATTGACATTGTTAGACATAAAATTACCTTTTATTTTCCTTATAACTCTTGCATTGTTAATGTGAAAACAGTCGCTGAGGCAACTGTGATTCCATTGTTTTGGCTTGTTGGACTGAGAATGGGTATTGTTGCGTAATACAATACTTGTTAACCGTCTTAGTTAGTTCACTCAATAGTCAAGATATTAGTAACATGAGTATAATGGTTCTTTGTACATTTTTCAGACATTAGGACCAGTGTAAGTGTTTCCTCTTCCATCAGGTCTAAACTCAAATGATAACTTGTTTGATTATGGTTTGGATTTCCTTTTACCTAATTTTTATGTAAATACTTTAGTGTTTGTGCATAATTCATTTTTATTTAACACAATCAAACAATGTATGCTTAACATTGTTAATATGAAAATTATTACTATTTGTTTATAATACCAAAGAATCTTAGAAGAATAAGTCACATTGGCTTTGACTAGTTCTAAAGTGTAAGGGTTGTGGGGTTTACTATTATAAAGAGAGCTTAGTAACAATTAAACGACAAGGGAATAGTGAGCTTCATCTCAGTCGTTATTTGACAAAAATGGTGTCCAGATATTAAATTTCAATAAGAAGTTTAAGCATATTCAATATATAACATTTACATGTTATTTATTTATGGTTCATTCTAGCTTGTACCGATTTAATTAGGTGCAATATGAGATTATTGCGTGTAATTTTGTTTGGACAACTTCAGAGTCATCTAAATTTGACTAGTCCTTTACATTAGCTTACTTCACATGACACTATTGTCCTATTTGAAGGAGTATAAATATTTTTTTTTAATTAAAAAAATATTAGTTTTAAAAAAGTATTGTCCTATTTGAAGTAGTATAAATATATTTTTAATTAAAAAATTATTAGTTTTAAAAAAGTATTTTAAAAGAAAAAACTATTGATTTTTATTTAGAAAAAAAGATATTTCTGATCGATTTAACCAAACTATCAACTAAATGCCTTTTTGTTGATTTCATATATATATATAGAGAGAGAGAGAGAGAGAGAGAGATAGATAGATAGATGTGCATAGACATATTTGGTTATGAGTAAATGAGTAATCTATATTAAAGACAATAGCCGAGTAAAAAATATTAATCGCCACAATGTAATGAATTAATTAGTTGAATTTCTAAATCTTTACCCTTATTTTTCTTTTCTTTTTTTAGATGAAAAATATTAAAGAAGCAATGTGTCGATAAAGGTAAAATTAATGAATTGGCAAATCGAATTTGATTAGATAATTTATTCTAAATTAATGGTATAACTATAACAAGTCAATATTAAAAGTAGCTAGAGTTCTCTTTTTTCTTTCTTTTTTCATTGTCATGACATCTTAAAGTGTTCTATTTTATGGACTTCACTTCCTCGAAATGGGTCTAAGGATGTCTATTCTCTACATTTGTCTTATTGAACGTTGATACAAAATACTATCATATATCTAGAAGGCATTGCCTACAACAGTTGTAAAGTGTAATACGTGAAGATGTGCTTGCCTCATTAGAGGCATGGAATATACAGATTACACCAGAAGGACAAAGATAAAATGTCTATGATATATGAAATAGCTCAAAGTTTGAGTAATAGTAAAATAATAGGCAAATATGAAATGATAACACACCTCAACAGTAGAGTTCTCACGGTCTACAGAGTGTAGATGGCTCGCACTATATGTAACAATTCTCCAAGAGTGTATTACTAAGAGTGAGTTTAAAGGATTTATGATTGAAGGATCAAAGGTGATAGTTTACTTGATAATTTAATTAATTCAGAAAAGTTGTTATAGTTATACTATTTTTTTTCATGACAATGAAAAGAGAAGAAAAAAGTAAACTCTAGATATTAACTTGTTATAATTATGCCATTCATTTAGAATATATAAATTAACTAATTCAATTTGATTTGACAATTCATTAATTTTACCTTTATAGACTCTTTGTTTCTTTATTATTTTTCATCTAAAAAAAAAAACAAGAAGGATAAAATTTTTGGAAATTCAACTAATTAATTCATTATATTGTGGCGATTAATGTTTGTTACTCGGTTACTGTTTTTAATATAGATTACTTTTCCATTGATTAGTTAATCCAATTTTAATTATTTATTTTTGAAGGTTCACTAACAGAAGGTATATCTTATTGATATCAAAATATAGACCGATAAATTCATGTATTTGATCTTAATATATGCTTTGATACATTTATCAATTGCTTCTAAGTATCATCATAATTGAGCAGTAAGAAGGGAGAGCGGGAGAGACAAAGAATGATAAAAAGAGATTATATAATTATTTAAAAATATAATGGACTTTAGTAGAAATATTTTTCTAATTGGTGAATTTTTCCAAAATATTAAGCACTCCACAATTGCTTTCATTTGAAAAATTTATCGGCCAAGTGAATTTGAATTAAGTGTCACAATGAAGTTTTTATTTGTATTGGTTGATGTGTCAATGGGTTATTGCTCATTTCTCTTTCTCATGTCTATATATTTTTTTTATTACTAATTTAGAAAAACTATAATTGGCTATTTATGAATATATTTGTCTTATATATATATATATATATATATATATATATGTTGTGAAAAGAGAGAAGGAAAAGTGTAGCATATATATTAACTTGTTACACCATTCATCATTTAGAATAAATTGTTCAATTTGACAAATCATTATTAAATTAAAGGGTATTATATATGACGTTCAACTTATACAATCTTTACTTATAATAATAGCCCATCAAATCTATTATATATTCAAATCTTTCTTCTAAAATTAACACACAAGGGAGCTACACTTGTGATGACAAACTTCCAAATATTTTTAAATTAAAAAAAATTAGTTTTGAAAAAGTATTTTAAAAGAAAAAAACTATTAATTTTTATTTAGAAAAAAAGATATTTCTTCTATTTAACCAAACTATCAACTAAATGCATTTTTGTTGATTTCATTAGTGACATTTTTACTCTTTTTCAATAGATGGAAATAGTTGACTAGTGTGCATAGACATATTTGATTATGAGTAAATGAGTAATCTGTATTAAAGACAACAACTGATCGGGTAACAAACATTAATGGCCACAATATAATGAATTAATTAGTTGATCTCCAAATCTTTATCCTTCTTTTTCTTTTCTTCTTTTAGATGAAAAATATAAAGAAGCAAAATGTCGATTAAGGTAAAATTAATGAATTGTCAAATCGAATTTGATTAGATAATTTATTCTAAATGAATGGTATAACTATAACAAGTTAATATTTAAAGTAGTTAGAGTTTTCTTTTTTCTTCTCTTTTCATTGTCATGACAAATATATTCATAAATAGCCAACTACAACTTATCTGGCCTCCCACAAAAGGTTGGAGGCCATTGCATAATCATCTGCATATGATGGTAATTAGTTATTGGTGGTTTAGTAATTACTTCAGACGATGCACTCATAATTATCATTATTATAACAATAGCAAACAACATCAAATACGACTCCATATTTTATCTATCGATATAAAATGAGATATGCATCTCTCACTCATCACCACCCAGCTATTTATACTAACATTATCAACTCTTAAACACAACATACTCATTTACTCATAACCAAATATGTCTATGCACACTACACAACTACCGATCAGAAAAATCCTTATTTTAGCCCTACCTACCTACTAACATTTATTCTCCAATTCAATATATGTATAATAAAATTGTATCCATCTCTTTTGTGCATCCTAATTTTACAACTTAATAGATGATACGTCAACAATTTGCAATGAACATGATTTGAGTAGTGTTTCCTTAATAAACAAGAAATTGCTATCCATACCTGTATTAGTATAGATTATGTTACCACATTATATTCTATTTCTTTAGTCATGGACATATTATTATTATTATTATAATAGAGAAACAAAAACTTTAAACAAATAATAAAAAAATAAAATTAAGGCCATTAATTAATTTTTAGTACTTCATGCATCACACAGTCAAACCGTTGGTTGATATAAAATATATTTTTAAAAAAATTAATATTTCATTATATATGTAACGAGACTAATCTCCTAATTTTTGTCTGCGGAATTCTTATAAGATTTTAATTTATCAGGAGACTATGTTTCAAATGATATATTTTGAATGGTTATGAAGTCACTAAGTATTAATAAAATTAGCGAGACTAATATGGTACAAAATATATTATACTAGTATAAATAACAATTACCATTAAGCTAAAAGGACTACAATTTAAAATGGCGAACTTTTCATTTATTTATTTTTATTTTATTTTTTTGTGTGTTCTTGAATGGAAATACCGAGGTTCTATTGGTATGGATACCAATGATACTGGCGGGGATTTAAAGTTTTTGTTGAAGCTTTCTTTTTCACTATCACAATGGCGAAAATTAATACTTCGAAGAGGTTTACACGAGGTATACACTACTTTGATAATTTTTTGGATGAAGCACCTATCTTTTGATTTGTGTATCACTCAAGAATAAGTCAAAATTGCAGGCTTTGTTGCTGCAACGGAGATCAAAATACGAACAAAAGATTTTTAATAACCCTCGTACCGTTGAATCTACTTGATCAAGAACAGCAAACAAAATTTGTCAAGAGAAAAGAAGGTTCAAAACCTTTAAAAGAGAAAGCCAATATTGAAAAGAGAAGAAAGACCAACAATGTTGCTTCCAATAGCAATGCAAAAAAACTTTAGGAAGAACAAGAAGAAACACTAAAAGAAGTATCAAACTCTTGTTTGATTTTTTTATACAGATGAATACTTGGATATATTGAGTACTTGTATTTTATTCTTTTTCTATAGCCATTTGCATGCAAGTATAAACATAAGGTTAAGCTGTTGATTAGTTAATATATGGATATTTTGATAAATGAATACATTTGATAATAGCAACAAATACTTTTATTTTCTAACTCTAAATCCTTAAATAGTAAACAAAAAAAATGATATTAAAATTCGGAAATGTTAACACCAATAGGAGTTGTATAGCGATAGTAATTCAATTAATGATTCAACCTATCTTAAGCCAAAAATTGTTATTTAAAATAAAACAAAACTCAATGTACTAACTCTAAATCCTTAATTAATTTTCGATATTCAATGAGATTCTACGTGACATTAACTAGAAACTTATTCAAAGCATCAAAATTGTACAACAATGAATAACAACAAATATATTTAATTTCAAATTTATTTTAATCGAATTATGAATGAAACAAAACAATATATAAAAAAAAGTATCATAAAATTACATCGCATTCCATAGATAAATTAAAATAGATAAGTTAGAGTTGAATACCGCAAAAATCTTGACCGAACCTCGATTAGAACACCCACAAGTTTGTAGGTTATATGTGGTGGTATATGTGATGTGTTTATATGAAAATAGTAATGAGAAAGGAAGAAAAAATGTGAATGTGTTAGTGAATTTTTGAAAGAAAAAAATAAAAATGGAATGTTTCTTCTTTTTTTTTTTCGTCGTGAGTTTGTTTTTTGGGTTATGGGATTTTTTGAGTGAAAGTATATGAGTTGTGTGGTATTGCTTATGGTTTTTTCCTTTGTTGCTGTCTCGTATGTTCTGTGTTGTGCCGTTTTTTGTTTCTCTCTTTCTCGTGTTGTGCGTCTATTTTTTTTTTTTTTTAATTTCTGTCTGTTTTTGTGTTGTGTATATTGGTATCTGTTGCTATGTTGTGTTTAGGAGTAGTATGTATAGGGGTGTGATGGAGTGGAGGTATATGTATGTGTGTGTGGATGTGTTGGGGTTGTGGGGTTATGTGGGATTGTGGGGTGAGTGAATGGGAGGAAGAATGGGATGAGGAAACGTGCAAGTGGGTATGGGATAGTTCTGTTTAGATTTTTATTTTTTAATAATTAATATATACAATATAATATAATTAAGAAATATCAGCTTATTTAATAAACTAAAATAAAAATAAAACATATATTTTTGTTATTTTCAAATCTTTTTAAAATAAACTTACTAAAATACGATGAAAAAAATAAAATATTTAATGTAGACTTAGAAGAAATATTTAAGGAATAAAAATGATGTAAAACCTTCTGTTCGGTAAAAAATTATGTGTCTACAAGCCCGAAGGCACTTTGGAAATCTCAGTTTCCATTCTTATTTAAATGTGAAAACATTTTAAATCTCTTTGGGAATACTTGGCCCACATATACTTTTGAAGAAATGAACTTCAACTTTACTCTATAATGAACTCAAAACTTAAGTCTTAAAACAAGGTTAAAACGTTTGCAAAAGACTTTTGGAAAATTTTATGAATTTCTCTTAACTTGACTCTTGACTTCTCTTGACTTTGATCCTAACTTTCCTTGAATTGAATTATGGATTCAAGGTTCATGATCTCATGTTTATGGATGATTTCATGATGTTTAGATGTACCTTAGAGTGTTTAAATCAACTAGGAAATATAGGTTTATTGCTAAGGAACAAGTACAAAAAGATGGGGGAAGAATGGAAAGAACTGGCGTCCCTGGTGCTCTGAGAGGCGTGGGGCGCCAGCCCTTGAGATTCAGGGACCAGGTTGGGGAGCTCTAGCTAGCGCGTCACCCCAAAGCCCCACATTTAGGGATTGCTTTGGGGCGCTCTGGCTGGCGCAGCGCCCCACCCCTTTCCCCAGGTGTTTGACGAGATTTTGCCTTTTCTTTTAAGTTGTTTATTGTAAAAAGTGTCATTAGGTTAATCCTGTCAGTGTAAGATGCCTATTTTACTTCGTTAGGTTGTCTGTCCCAAAAATGTGATATATCTTGTCTTTAGGCTTTGAATATCGCGGGGTATATTATTTTCCTATTACATCATGTTCATATTGTACAGTTTCTACTGATGATCTTGTCTCAGATTCTTTGCAGCATTCATCATCTACATGATTGAAACTACATTTGACCTGATTCCTGACTCAACAGGATATGTAGGCACCACCACGGCTCAGTCATATACCCAGTGTCATGTTTTTTTTCTCTTTGTAATAAAAACTGGGACAAAACTTTTGAGAACATCTCAAAAATTCACAATAAGAGCGTTATCTCCAGCAAGTCAAGATTGGAGAACATTGTGCGATTTGTCAAGAGATCTAACTGGGACAGATTTTTTGAGGAAGACCTCAAAAATTCCAACAAGTACTGTGAAAAGCTTGACAGTAAACTTCAAATGATCCATAATCGCTTGAAGTTAAAAGTCAACTTGCAAATCTCCAGCATTGTCATGGCGAGCCAGCAGCTCCTCATACAAATTCCCAATAAGACATGAGTCAAAATAAACACAAAATGGTCAAGAGTAAATATGTTGGTTGCTCACATGTGTCAAAGTGGTCAAGATTTTTTTTTTTTTTTTTTTTTTGAAGAATAAAGAGTGTGAAGAAAATGTCAAGTCTTAACTACAATTGGTACCAGGAGTAATGATCACAAGTAAATCTCTTTTTTTTTTCTTTTTCTAACTAAGACTGAACTTAAGGTAACTCTTACAGCTTCAAGTGATACCTCAAACATACTTAAGTATTAACAAGATTTGTTCATCTTACTTCAAACAAGGTTTTGAATTGTACCAATCCTCATGTTCCAAGTGCTCTCACAACAAAGACAGGTCCAATTTCACACGTATTTGAAGCGTATTATTTGAGGACATTTTTTGAAGTGCACTCACACTCACAGGAATGATCAATGCATGCAACTGTGATACCATATGCTTGGCCCTTATGTAAATCTCCACTAATGTGAGAATATTTGGAATGAGATCATGTAGGACTTGTTATTGGCTTTGTAATGTAGGCTTAGGGACGGGTATGATGTATATTTGGGATAAGAGTGACTTAATTCCTTCTTGAGCGTCACAGTGAATTTGTGTTTTTGATGATTGATACACCTTTGGCGTCAGATCCTTTTTATTGTCCCCTGTTTTTTTTTTCGACTTCTTTTGAATTCTTATTTGTTGGAGTTTTTCCTTTTTCACCCCTATGTTTTGAAGTTTTCTTCTCTTTTATTGGAGTTTTTTCCTTCTCATTTTTCATTGACCTTGTAGGGATGTTTTTGTCTTTCTTTATTTCTTTCCACCTTCTTTTTTTTTTCTTTTTTCTTGAAGTCGTTTTTTTTTTTTTTTTTGCTTCCTCAACTTTGGGAGACTTTGTATCTTTTGCCTTTGGCAACTTCAAACATGGATCTTCTCTTATAATTTGCACATTTTTTGTGCATTCAAGAAGGTTGGGCCAAGAGAGGGATAGTGCATGTAAGCACTAAAAGGAGTAGTGGCTAAGATGTGGTTGTCCAAAGAAGGGCTTTAGGCTCAAAGTGGGAAAAACTAGAGATTAATGTCATTTGGTAGGTTTTAAAAGGCACAATCGGATCAAAGAAGGCCTACAATCCTTTCCCATACCAAACATTACTCAGGATTTCGCCTCGAAAAACATTCAGGCCAAGTTCTAGATCAACAGTGCGATGCAATTGAATTTTCATCTAAAAGCTCACCACACAATGCACATGAAATCACGAGGTCGGTTTTATTCTTATCTTGAATGCATGCAAGAGAATTTTCAAGCATCACAAAAGTATAAATGAGAGGTACCAAAAGAATCTATGATTTACCACAAAGTCAGCCTTCTTTATCATATCGAATATTTTTACACGCTTCTAACTGCATTGGTCTCATTTGAGTTGTAGACATGATTCTTTCAATATGTACAAAATGATTTTTTTTTAAAGAATGAATAAATACCGAACCCAAGAAGGGTTGCCTACGTATCTCATCAAAATGAGAATCAGGTGTGCGTAGTTCATGCAGATATGTCTTTGAAAATATGCACAAACTATTTTACTTTTCATTTTTTTTTTTAAATTTGAAAGAATAAATACTAAACCCCAAAAAGGCTGCCTACGTATCTCATCGAGATGAGAATAAGGTGTGCATAGTTCATGCAGATATATCTTTGAAAATATGCACAAACTATTTAATTTTTTTTTTTAATTAATTTTTTATTTATTTCTATATATATATATATATATATATATATATATATATATTTGAACTTAAAAGAATGAATATCGAACCCAAAAAGGGTTGCCTACGTATCTCATCGAAATGAGAATCAGGTGTGCGTAGTTCATGCATATATGCCTTTGAAAATATGCACAACTATTTTACTTTTTATTTTTGAAATTTGAAAAAAGGATACCGAACTCAAGAAGGGTTGCCTACGTATCTCACCAAGATGAGAATCAGGTTCGCGTAGTTCGTTCTGATATGACATAAGATAATTTTAAAATTTAGACAAACTCGGAGCGATTAATTGTATCATATTTAACTGTCGACATTTGTACTACCAATTGAATGGGGTCTCCCTTTTTTTTGTTCCACAGTAACCACTTGTTGTATATTCGTTTTTGAATGTCTCTTGACACTGTGTCTTTTCCCAATTATCTACGAGAACCACAAATTGTTATGACCATCCCCGACTGTTGTCGGGGACGATTTTCCTGAAAAAATATAAGAAATATGTGAGAGCAGACCAGCATACAAAATAATACAAATTAAATTAGTGCGACCTCATAATCAAATACTCCCCTGATTTATCTTTTGACTTGTTATTAATGTCTTGTGAAATACAAAGACTCGAACTTCGCGAGTCCTTTGGTCCCTTGCAACTTTGGACGAACAATGACTTCTGAAGTCTGACATATATCAACCTCTCACAGAAGAAAAACTCAAAAGGTAAACGTGTTAGTTCATGTTCATAATTGATAATGCAAAATATCACACAAAGAATTAAGTAAACACATAAACATTGCTTTAATTGAAGATAAACTCAATTATATCACATAATATACAAACAATTATTGTGCGTCCTATACAAATATGTGACTCTTTTGTGCCAAGGGTGGACCTATCGATTTGAAGGATATATTACGTCATTTATCCTTCTGTATGATTTCTTGTCATCTCTAAATGCCAACGTCTTCAGAGGCAATTGTGGTTTGATCCTTCTTTGACTCGAACAAACTCTTAAACTCCCTACCCTAAAAGACAATATTTTACCAAATGACGTATACATCCTTCAAATTTAAACACATACGCATGATTGTCTTTTATTGACCAATGGGCCAAATAGACACAAGGTGGGCCTCTAATGGGCCCAACACGTATTAGGTGTTGGGTCGACTTAGTTCAAAATGCGCTAAAATTCAGGATTTGGTTTCGCTCTACGCTAGTTGACTAAGAGTGGCTTTTGAAAGACTAGGAACCTAAGTGGACAACTTAAGCTGGAATTCACGGCAACCATTGGACGCATGACGTACCAATAAATCGTCGATCCTTCCGAAAAATGATTGAGTATAAAAAAGTCCGGCTGCGGTTTCGCAAAACCGTCCTTTAATATACTATACATACAATAGAAATATCATGAAATGCAATGACAATTTATACAGTTTCAACAAATAATGAATAAATAACAAGTATAATATACAAATAATCAACAAAATATACAAAATATGATGAATAACACAATAAAAAATAACTCCTCAATTTGAAAGAATAAACTCATAATGGTTAGAACCTCTATATCCCCAGTGGAGTCGCCATTCTGTTTACATCCCTACTCTATTCGAATAGGGCAAAACATCGCGGTGACTCAAAAAATAATCAATTGATTCAATTTTAAAAGAATTTTAAGAAAATAAGAATTTTAAAGGAGTCGCCACCTAATTTTAGGAAAAAAACTAGGAAACCATTAAGTGATCTACGAAGCCAAGAGATTCTAGGTAAGGGGTTCAAGTTATTTCGAAGGGAAGGGGTTAGGCATCCTTCGAAATCCACAAATGTAAATCCCGATTGAATTCATTTTTTTCAAATTGAGGAGTAGGATAAAATATTGTGCAAGTATAACAAACATGAAATATACACAAGTGATATGATAAAACAATAATATAAGAATCGGCCTAAATTTGCCTATCGTCAATAATATACAATAATGAATAAGAGTATAATTCGAACCTAGTTCGAATAGCTTCAACAGAAAGCATCTCCGGGGTACCTGTAAACACACTTAGTAAAAGTGTTAATAGTAAATAAATATAAATAAAATAAATAACAACTTAAAATAAAAATCCGTCTTATTAACATGGAAGGCCTTGGAAATCGACGGCAATTTCTTCATCAGCCATTTTAACTTACAAAAAATATAAACTTAAACTAAATTTTCGTCTTCTATAATATGGAGGCCTCCAAAACCGACGGAGAGATTTTCTCATTGGCCATTTTTAACAAATAAAATATATAAACCTAAACTGAATCTCCGTCTTTTACAATGTAAAAGCCTCCAAAATCGACGGAGAGATTTTCTCATTGGCCATTTTTAACACATAAAATATATAAACCTAAACTAAATCTCCGTCTTTTACAATGTAAAGGCCTCCAAAATCGACGGAGAGATTTTCTCATTGGCCATTTTAACTTTAGAAAAAATATAAATTTAACTAAAACTAAATTTCCGTCTTTTATAATGTGGAAGCCTCCAAAACCGACGAAGAGATTTTTCATTGGCCATTTTTAACAAATAAAATATATAAACTTAAACTAAATTTCCGTCTTTTAAAATGGGAAGGCCTCCAAAATTGACGGAGAGATTTTTTCATTGGCCATTTTTAACAAATAAAACATATAAACTTAAACTAAATTTCCGTCTTTTAAAATGGGAAGGCCTCCAAAATCGACGGAGAGATTTTTTCATTGGCCATTTTTAACAAATAAAGTCTATTCAATATCAATTAACAATAACAAAAAATGACAAAAAATATCTTAACATTAACAAAAAGTAACAGTAACATGAAAAAAATAAAATTTACCGAAGGCAACACCATTATTAATAACAATATTAAATCCAACAAAATATAGCAAATATAATTTAAACTATTAAATTAATAGATTAGACAACAATTAAAAATAAGATAAGCATACGGAACAAAAGAACAATCAATAAAATAATCATAATAAAGACAAAATTAACACTAAAACAAGTAACTCGATGTCAACAAATGAATAAAGTCATAAAGAATTAACAATATAAAATAATGAGATAGTAACTATCCTAATAAAAGATCCATAAGTTGAGAATGAAATCACAATTGAAAATATTCTTTAACCATTAAACATTTAATTTAAATAAAAAAAAATTCAAAGCATAGCCACTGTAAGAGTAACAAACAGCAAATCAATACAAAAGCTGTGAATAAACAATCAAACCAAAATAACACAGTATAATATCAACACAACTAATCAAAAAAGACAAACTTTATCAAACTCCGGCCAGATCTGGAAAAACAATGAACGAAGTAAAATAGTTACAACAAAAATAAAACATAGAGGATTACTTATTTGCCGGAGCTACGGAGGTCGGCGTTTTGCTGGTTGTGGCTGGTTGTTCGCGGAGCTTGAAGCTCGCAGTGGTGGGAACTCATTTTATTCATCGGAGCTCGCCGACTTTGATCCAAAATACCTGTAAAAAGAAGAAAATGTAAAAGGGGACGGGGAAGGGGACTGGCAGCGACTGGGTTGTTGTAGTTTATTGATAAAGGGATGGTCTGGGTCGGGGTTTTGGATGGTTATTGTGTTGTTTGCCGCTGTGTGAGAAGAGAGTGTGGTGGCTGCTCTGTTTTGAGGTGGTTGTTCCGAGCTAATTTCGCCAGAAAAGAGGAGGAAAAATGAGGAGGCTTTTGGTGGCGGCTGTACAGAGAATATGAGAGTAAAAAAAAATTCTTAGGGTTTTTACCCTATCTTCAAACATATTTCCACTACCACCTTAACCTAATAGGCAAATTTTTCTTTATATAGGGAGTTGAAAACTACAATATCACTATTTTAAAATCGTGGGCAAAAATCACCGGTCAATAAAATATTATCTGTACTTGAATGAATTTTTAGGCTGTGCAGAATATCAAAATGAATATTAACGAATGTAACAAATAAAATGAATATATAAAAAAATATAATGAACGTAACTAATGACATGTAAAAATGCAATTTTAAAATTAACTGATAAAAAATCCTAAAATTTGATAAATAAGGATAGTTATCGATAAACTCATTTAAAAATTATAAAATATTTATTTTGAACTATTAAATAAATAAAACTTAAAAATTACGAATTTTGAAAATGTTAGGCCAAAATTGAGTGTCAACAGCTGTCCCTTTCGTTGGATATGATTGATGAAAGAAATCGTGAACAACGAAAATTGACTAACCCGATTTTGGCCGAGCACATGACCTTTATATAAATGTACGGTTGATATGTGGTGGAAGTCGATCCCGGACTTGCCTCTAAAAGGTTCCACGTTGTGTTGCGTCCTTGTTGAAGTAGTCCGCACCTGTGGCACAATTGAGAATGCATCCTCTTGGATCTTCTCGAAAAAACAAAGATTAAACTCATTAGTAGATGCAAAATTATAGAAAAAATGTAGCATCTCTTACGATATGACAAATGAAGATGATCAATGGGTGTGATAAAATGCATGTCCATCGGTAAAACGAATGAAGATGATGATCCATCGGTAGGATTTTGAATGTATGTCCATCGGTAGGACGAAATAAAAAAGATGATCCATCGGTAGGATTTTGAATGTATGTCCATCGGTAGGATGAACGAAAAAAAGATGATCCATCGGTTGAATTTTGAATGTATGTCCATCGGTAGGACGAACGAAAAAAGATGATCCATCGATAAGATTTGAATGTATGTCCATCGGTAGGACGAATGAAAAAAGATGATCCATCGGTAGGATTTTAAATGTATGTCCATCGATAGGACGAATGAAAAAAGATGATCCATCGGTAGGATTTTAAATGTATGTCCATCGGTAGGACGAATAAAAATTCTTTCAACACAAGTCTCCTCCGACTTAAACGCGGAATAGATAGGGTGCACATTATTCACCTCCGAATAAATGCGACTTAAATGCAAATATCTTTCAACGCAAGTTTCTTTCGACTTGATCGTTGAATAGATATGGTGCACATCCTCCACCTCCGAATAGATGCGACTTAAATGCAAATATCTTTCAACGCAAGTTTCCTTCGACTTGAACGTTGAATAGATATGGTGCGCATCCTTCACCTCCGAATAGATGCGACTTAAATGCAATGGCCTTCTCGGCGAATGAAAATGCAATGGCCCTCTTGGCAAAATGAAAATGCAATGGCCCTTTCGGCAAATGAATATGCAATGGCCCTCTCGGCAAATGAAAATGCAATGACCCTCTCGGCAAATGAAAATGCAATGGCCCTCTCGGCAAATGAAAAATGCAATGGCCCTCTCGGCAAATGAAAGGGCAAATGAAAATGCAATGGCCCTCTCGGCAAATGAAAAATGTAATGGCCCTCTCGGCAAATAAAAAATGCAATGGCCCTTTCGGCAAATGAAAGATGCAATAGCCCTCTCGGCAAATGAAAAATGCAATGGCCTTCTCGACAAATGAAAATGCAGTGGCCTTCTCAGCAAATGACAATGCAGTGGCCCTCTCGGCAAATGAAAATGCAATGGCCCTCTCGGCAAAATGAAAATGCAATGGCCCTCTCGGCAAATGAAAATGCAATGGCCCTCTCGGCAAACGAAAAATGCAATGGCCCTCTCGGCAAATGAAAGTGCAATAGCCCTTTTGGCAAAATGAAAATGCAATGATGGATGACCCTATGATTTTCCACTGTAACGAGGTGGATGACTCGAAGATTGTTCAACTGTAACGGGATGGATGAATCGATGATTGTCTTGAAAGTGTCATCGCCTCAATGGTTTCACCTGTTCCTGATCACTTTGACACATGTGAGCAACCAACATATTTACTCTTGACCATTTTGTGTTTATTTTGACTCATGTCTTATTGGGAATTTGTATGAGGAGCTGCTGGCTCGCCATGACAATGCTGGAGATTTGCAAGTTGACTTTTAACTTCAAGCGATTATGGATAATTTGAAGTTTACTGTCAAGCTTTTCACAGTACTTGTTGGAATTTTTGAGGTCTTCCTCAAAAAATCTGTCCCAGTTAGATCTCTTGACAAATCGCACAATGTTCTCCAATCTTGACTTGCTGGAGATAACGCTCTTATTGTGAATTTTTGAGATGTTCTCAAAAGTTTTGTCCCAGTTTTTATTACAAAGAGAAAAAAAACATGACACTGGGTATATGACTGAGCCGTGGTGGCGCCTACATATCCTGTTGAGTCAGGAATCAGGTCAAATGTAGTTTTAATCATGTAGATGATGAATGCTGCAAAGAATCTGAGACAAGATCATCAGTAGAAACTGTACAATATGAACATGATGTAATAGGAAAATAATATACCCCGCGATATTCAAAGCCTAAAGACAAGATATATCACATTTTTGGGACAGACAACCTAACGAAGTAAAATAGGCATCTTACACTGACAGGATTAACCTAATGACACTTTTTACAATAAACAACTTAAAAGAAAAGGCAAAATCTCTCTTCTTTTTTTTTTTTAATGGAAAGGAATAAAAAAAAGTTTTGGAAAATATTAAAGAGTGGGTACTTGCCCCTTTTTTTTTTTTTGAAGAATAAAGAGTGTGAAGAAAATGTCAAGTCTTAACTACAATTGGTACCAGGAGTAATGATCACAAGTAAATCTCTTTTTTTTTTCTTTTTCTAACTAAGACTGAACTTAAGGTAACTCTTACAGCTTCAAGTGATACCTCAAACATACTTAAGTATTAACAAGATTTGTTCATCTTACTTCAAACAAGGTTTTGAATTGTACCAATCCTCATGTTCCAAGTGCTCTCACAACAAAGACAGGTCCAATTTCACACGTATTTGAAGCGTATTATTTGAGGACATTTTTTGAAGTGCACTCACACTCACAGGAATGATCAATGCATGCAACTGTGATACCATATGCTTGGCCCTTATGTAAATCTCCACTAATGTGAGAATATTTGGAATGAGATCATGTAGGACTTGTTATTGGCTTTGTAATGTAGGCTTAGGGACGGGTATGATGTATATTTGGGATAAGAGTGAATTAATTCCTTCTTGAGCGTCACAGTGAATTTGTGTTTTTGATGATTGATACACCTTTGGCGTCAGATCCTTTTTATTGTCCCCTGTTTTTTTTTTCGACTTCTTTTGAATTCTTATTTGTTGGAGTTTTTCCTTTTTCACCCCTATGTTTTGAAGTTTTCTTCTCTTTTATTGGAGTTTTTTCCTTCTCATTTTTCATTGACCTTGTAGGGATGTTTTTGTCTTTCTTTATTTCTTTCCACCTTCTTTTTTTTTTCTTTTTTCTTGAAGTCGTTTTTTTTTTTTTTTTTGCTTCCTCAACTTTGGGAGACTTTGTATCTTTTGCCTTTGGCAACTTCAAACATGGATCTTCTCTTATAATTTGCACATTTTTTGTGCATTCAAGAAGGTTGGGCCAAGAGAGGGATAGTGCATGTAAGCACTAAAAGGAGTAGTGGCTAAGATGTGGTTGTCCAAAGAAGGGCTTTAGGCTCAAAGTGGGAAAAACTAGAGATTAATGTCATTTGGTAGGTTTTAAAAGGCACAATCGGATCAAAGAAGGCCTACAATCCTTTCCCATACCAAACATTACTCAGGATTTCGCCTCGAAAAACATTCAGGCCAAGTTCTAGATCAACAGTGCGATGCAATTGAATTTTCATCTAAAAGCTCACCACACAATGCACATGAAATCACGAGGTCGGTTTTATTCTTATCTTGAATGCATGCAAGAGAATTTTCAAGCATCACAAAAGTATAAATGAGAGGTACCAAAAGAATCTATGATTTACCACAAAGTCAGCCTTCTTTATCATATCGAATATTTTTACACGCTTCTAACTGCATTGGTCTCATTTGAGTTGTAGACATGATTCTTTCAATATGTACAAAATGATTTTTTTTTAAAGAATGAATAAATACCGAACCCAAGAAGGGTTGCCTACGTATCTCATCAAAATGAGAATCAAGTGTGCGTAGTTCATGCAGATATGTCTTTGAAAATATGCACAAACTATTTTACTTTTCATTTTTTTTTTTAAATTTGAAAGAATAAATACTAAACCCCAAAAAGGCTGCCTACGTATCTCATCGAGATGAGAATAAGGTGTGCATAGTTCATGCAGATATATCTTTGAAAATATGCACAAACTATTTAATTTTTTTTTTTAATTAATTTTTTATTTATTTCTATATATATATATATATATATATATATATATATATATATTTGAACTTAAAAGAATGAATATCGAACCCAAAAAGGGTTGCCTACGTATCTCATCGAAATGAGAATCAGGTGTGCGTAGTTCATGCATATATGCCTTTGAAAATATGCACAACTATTTTACTTTTTATTTTTGAAATTTGAAAAAAGGATACCGAACTCAAGAAGGGTTGCCTACGTATCTCACCAAGATGAGAATCAGGTTCGCGTAGTTCGTTCTGATATGACATAAGATAATTTTAAAATTTAGACAAACTCGGAGCGATTAATTGTATCATATTTAACTGTCGACATTTGTACTACCAATTGAATGGGGTCTCCCTTTTTTTTGTTCCACAGTAACCACTTGTTGTATATTCGTTTTTGAATGTCTCTTGACACTGTGTCTTTTCCCAATTATCTACGAGAACCACAAATTGTTATGACCATCCCCGACTGTTGTCGGGGACGATTTTCCTGAAAAAATATAAGAAATATGTGAGAGCAGACCAGCATACAAAATAATACAAATTAAATTAGTGCGACCTCATAATCAAATACTCCCCTGATTTATCTTTTGACTTGTTATTAATGTCTTGTGAAATACAAAGACTCGAACTTCGCGAGTCCTTTTGTCCCTTGCAACTTTGGACGAACAATGACTTCTGAAGTCTGACATATATCAACCTCTCACAGAAGAAAAACTCAAAAGGTAAACGTGTTAGTTCATGTTCATAATTGATAATGCAAAATATCACACAAAGAATTAAGTAAACACATAAACATTGCTTTAATTGAAGATAAACTCAATTATATCACATAATATACAAACAATTATTGTGCGTCCTATACAAATATGTGACTCTTTTGTGCCAAGGGTGGACCTATCGATCTGAAGGATATATTACGTCATTTATCCTTCTGTATGATTTCTTGTCATCTCTAAATGCCAACGTCTTCAGAGGCAATTGTGGTTTGATCCTTCTTT
>NC_064287.1:52482231-52515215 GCF_019186545.1 Solanum stenotomum | reverse complement strand
TTTCTGTTGAAGCTTTCTTTTTCACCATCACAATGGCGAAAATTAATACTTCGAAGAGGGTTACACGAGGTATACACTTCTTTGATAATTTTTTGGATGAAGCACCATCTTTTGATTTGTGTATCACTCAAGAATAAGTCAAAATTGCAGGCTTTGTTGGTGCAACAGAGATCAAAATACGAACAAAAAATTTTTAATAACCCTCGTACCGTTGAATCTACTTGATCAAGAACAACAGACACAATTTGTCAAGAGAAAAGAAGGTTCAAAACCTTTAAAAGAGAAAGCCAATATTGAAAAGAGAAGAAAGACCAACTATGTTGATTCCAATAGCAATGCAAAAAAACTTTAGGAAGAACAAGAAGAAACACTAAAAGAAGTATCAAACTCTTGTTTGATTTTTTTATACAGATGAATACTTGGATATATTGAGTACTTGTATTTTATTCTTTTTCTATAGCCATTTGCATGCAAGTATAAACATAAGGTTAAACTGTTGATTAGTTAATATATGGATATTTTGATAAATGAATACATTTGATAATAGCAACAAATACTTTTTTTTTCTAACTCTAAATCCTTAAATAGTAAACAAAAAAAATGATATTAAAATTCGGAAATGTTAACACCAATAGGAGTTGTATAGCGATAGTAATTCAATTAATGATTCAACCTATCTTAAGCCAAAAATTGTTATTTAAAATAAAACAAAACTCAATGTACTAACTCTAAATCCTTAATTAATTTTCGATATTCAATGAGATTCTACGTGACATTAACTAGAAACTTATTCAAAGCATCAAAATTGTACAACAATGAATAACAACAAATATATTTAATTTCAAATTTATTTTAATCGAATTATGAATGAAACAAAATATATAAAAAAAAGTATCATAAAATTACATCGCATTCCATAGATAAATTAAAATAGATAAGTTAGAGTTGAATACCGCAAAAATCTTGACCGAACCTCGATTAGAACACCCACAAGTTTGTAGGTTATATGTGGTGGTATATGTGATGTGTTTATATGAAAATAGTAATGAGAAAGGAAGAAAAAATGTGAATGTGTTAGTGAATTTTTGAAAGAAAAAAATAAAAATGGAATGTTTCTTCTTTTTTTTTTTCGTCGTGAGTTTGTTTTTTGGGTTATGGGATTTTTTGAGTGAAAGTATATGGGTTGTGTGGTATTGCTTATGGTTTTTTCCTTTGTTGCTGTCTCGTATGTTCTGTGTTGTGCCGTTTTTTTTTTCTCTCTTTCTCGTGTTGTGCGTCTATTTTTTTTTAAATTTCTGTCTGTTTTTTGTGTTGTGTATATTGGTAAGTATCTGTTGCTATGTTGTGTTTAGGAGTAGTATGTATGTGTGTGTGGATGTGTTGGGGTTGTGGGGTTATGTGGGATTGTGGGGTGAGTGAATGGGAGGAAGAATGGGACGAGGAAACGTGCAAGTGGGTATGGGATAGGTAGTTCTGTTTAGGTTTTTATTTTTTAATAATTAATATATACAATATAATATAATTAAGAAATATCAGCTTATTTAATAAACTAAAATAAAAATAAAACATATATTTTTGTTATTTTCAAATCTTTTTAAAATAAACTTACTAAAATACGATGAAAAAAATAAAATATTTAATGTAGACTTAGAAGAAATATTTAAGGAATAAAAATGATGTAAAACCTTCTGTTCGGTAAAAAATTATGTGTCTACAAGCCCGAAGGCACTTTGGAAATCTCAGTTTCCATTCTTATTTAAATGTGAAAGCATTTTAAATCTCTTTGGGAATACTTAGCCCACATATACTTTTGAAGAAATGAACTTCAACTTTACTCTATAATGAACTCAAAACTTAAGTCTTAAAACAAGGTTAAAACGTTTGCAAAAGACTTTTGGAAAATTTTATGAATTTCTCTTAACTTGACTCTTGACTTCTCTTGACTTTGATCCTAACTTTCCTTGAATTGGATTATGGATTCAAGGTTCATGATCTCATGTTTATGGATGATTTCATGATGTTTAGATGTACCTTAGAGTGTTGAAATCAACTAGGAAACATAGGTTTATTGCTAAGGAACAAGTACAAAAAGATGGGGGAAGAATGGGAAGAACTGGCGTCCCTGGTGCTCTGAGAGGCGCGGGGCGCCAGCCCTTGAGATTCAGGGACCAGTTTGGGGCGCTCTAGCTGGCGCGTCACCCCAAAGCCCCACATTCAGGGATTGCTTTGGGGCGCTCTGGCTGGCGCGGCGCCCCACCCCCTTCCCCAGGCGTTTGACGACTTTTCTTCTCTGTTTTTCAACTCTAAACCCTCTAAACTTCAATGGTTCCTTCCCCAAACACTTAGAATCATTTATAACCTCAATATATGATAGATTCAAACCGAAATTACACACGAAAACATGAATCAAATAGAAAGAAACTCCAACAATACAACCCACAAGAAATTCGAACGAAACTTTCAACAATATTCATCAAGAACTCAATTTCCAAACTTTCAAAGACTTAAAGTCACTGAATTTAATCATGGTTGGCACGTGGGTGAACTAACCCAACGCTATGTGATCTTACATACCTTTTTAGGGATCACCCCCGACGAAATCCACAAGCTATCCTTGACGAAATCGAATAATCTTGAACGCTCTTCTCGTTTCTCCTCTTCTCCAAGCACTAGCGTAAAGTTCACTTTTCTAAACTGACTAAAATCTGAATTTATCCCAATTAAACTCCTAAAACGAATTAGAATAATTAGATAAGGAAAAGACTAAATTACCCTTCCAAAATCCAGATTAGACTTTCCTTAATCCAACAACCCAACTTCCAAAGGGCATCACTTACTCATACGAACTTGGAATCGCTCAAACTCAGTGGCGTTGGAAAGATCATTCCAAGAGCTTTCCAACCATATCTGGAAGTACACCTAACTAATCCTGAGCTAGGAGTTATGGCCGTTTGAAGTTGACCAAAACTCAATTTTACCTAACTTAAGCAAATTTCCAGATTTTCATTCTTTCCAAAAATGACTAGTCAAATTTAGATGACTCTGAAGTTGTCCAAATCTATGCCTTCAAAATTGTTGATAGATGCGTGTTTGATGTATATTTTTTGGAAAATTCATAGGTCATAACTCCTAATGTTAGACTTAACGTTGTTGTGCCGTAATTTTCCTATCTTTAGAAAAATCACTTTTTTGAAATGTTCAGAGTATAAAACAATTTGAAAAAAGTACTTAGAAAAGAGTCACCACTTAATTTTTTAAAGAAATTAAGAAAACTTAATTTAAAAAGGCTTTAACAGATAAACCTTTAAACATTTAGAGAAAATGGGTAAGAAGTTCTTATTTCTGCTCTAAGAAGGTATTAGCACTTAAAGTAGCCACTAACATGCGGTTATCCCACGACTTGACTAAAATAATTTTTTGACTAATTCTTTGGGAAAATGATTTAACATAAAAAATAATAATTTATAATATTTGATTAACTTTGAGAAAATAATTAAATAAATGACTCATTTTATATTATATTATTTTTTAGAGAAAGAATCCAAAATGGAACATTTGATTCGAAATACAAGTGATTGGAATATTAATAAAACTAGATTAATTAAAATTTATTTAATTCATTTTGAAATAATAATTTAAGCCAATTTAATAAATTAAAGCACGAAAATCATCTTAAATTAATTGACTAATCTTTTTGAGAAAATAACTAAGTAAGTATATATATATATATATATATATATATATATTAATTAATTGAAAATGTTTTGACTAACATTTTTAAAGTTTATTTGAGAAAAATACTATAACTTAAAAACAATTTTAAAATGAATAAAATGTGATTAAGTGAAAAACATTAAAGAACATCTCTTTTAAGGACCAAAGGTTTAACTTAATAAAATTGATTAATATACTTGATCAATAAAATAAATGAACACAAAAACATGAAATATATTAAAATTAAACCAACACAAAGAAAATAACTCATCTTTTGGGGAAGTCATTAAGTTACTTAACAATTATAAAGTTAGAGTTAAACAACAAACAATAAATAATCACAATTAAATAATTAAAGGGTAAGGGAGAAATTGAATTTGAGCCTCCTTGTGGGCCAATTTCGCTGGAATTTTTGGGTTTTAATCCAATTCCCCTTTTTGTATACATATGATGTATATCGTATTTATACGACCCATTTTTCTACTTTCCTGGACCTGTACGTCAACTCCAAAGACTTTTCTTCCATTTCTCAAGGTTGATAGATTCAATAAAAAAAAATTGGGCCTTCATTTCGAATTGCAAAGGAGGGAGAAAATAGAGTCCAAATGGGTGCGCCATAATAAAAGAAGAAACGAATTAGTAATTGAACAATCCCCTAATAAATTAAAGAAATATACATGCTCATTAAAGAACCCAAGAATAATCAATTCATGCACTTGATAATCACAAACCAATCTAGACCCCATTTCTGTCAATGAACTAATACTTTAATGAAACCCAAATTTGTCCAACATCATATTGCATACTTAACCAAATCACAATCAATTAAGGGCACAAACTAACACATCTTAGGAGGAAAATCAACAGAGGGCCTGGCAAAAGTCTAATAAAAGTAGAGGTTAACAACAACTTAGAACGAATACGAACCGGAAATAGCTGAAAACAAGATCACTTAGTTATGAGTGAGGCAGAAGACATCATTCCAAATTAAAATGAACCAACGTTACACTTTCCAGTAACCAAAGGTACTAACGAAGAGGAAAAGGGAAGCTTTCGGGATAAATATAGTTGAAAGGAAATAAACATAGCATGATCAAATAATTAACTTGTGACGAAGATAAACACGTTATTCTATGAATAAGAACATAATTACGAACTAATATGCTTCTAGGCAAAAGGTGTTGATATCGTATCCAAAAGGAGAGATAATTGCGACAATTAATTAAGAATAGGATAGGTCATTATAGAAAGCTTCTTAACTAGATGAATATATAATATAATATTAACTAAATGATATAAAGACAAGTCAACAGTGAACTAGATGAATTGATTGGTAAACAAAATTGCACAAAGGCATGAAAGCTATGGTGGAAAACTATCATTTTAGCGTATCTAGATATGGTTCTTAATATTCACAATTCATCTTTACGAAATCAACAAACTACTAGGAAAGCTTCTAAATTAAAAGGCAATCCAACTTGTAATTAACGGAGAATTGAATAAAATAACCACAAATGAAGCAAGGATGAGTAAATGTGATAGTGAACTCAAAACATCAACCCCAAACTTCATCATTAACATATGGAAATCAAAGAGGAAAAAAAAAATTTAAAAAAAAAGAAAGGGGGCACAACTCATTGCAACACTGAACTAATACTTATATGTTCGCAACCTATCGAGACTTATGAAAGATGAAAGATGAAGATCATGTACATCACAAATAGGTACGATAATAGTGATTTCTTTACCTAACATAGCAATTTAAGGGACAAACATGTGACTTAACCAATCACATATACAATAGTTAAATTCACATGGCAAATAGATCACTTATGATAAAGGAAAAAGAAAGGCTACTCCTAATTTTAGCGGAAAAACAAGGATTCAAATACTTTGCAACTTGATGGGTAATAAGTACTTATAATGTATCAACAATAAACAGTGATGATTTAATGCAATAACACAATATGAGATCCCATCATATTTTAGTACGCATCTCGGAGTTAAACAGCCCACTAATAATTAACAGAACACGAACACAAAACTCAAGAGAGGATAAAACACATATAAAGGAAATTAACACAAACCTCATAAGGGCCAAGACAGGATCGTGGAAAGGCGTATATGCTACTTTAATGCTCTATGTATTTCACGTTTAAAAATGTAAATAGTAGACATCTTTCGACCAAAGTCTAAACAAAAAGGAGGTTCATACTCGACTCATGCACGACATACTAAGCAGTAGGACAATCAAGAAGTTGTCAAACGGGGAAACAAACTGCTATGGCTAACCAACAATGGATGAAACAAACTTCAACTTCTATATTAACTAACTTTAAGATTCCCTCTTCGTTTTGGAAAACAAATGACACCAGGAGTAGCGAAATGAATGAAGCTCGAAGACAACGAAAACAAAAGATGACAGAGATTTCACCACATCCATATAAGCAGATAAATAACGCAACAGATCCAAAAAAAGAATAAGAAGCAACAATACTAACTGCAAAATGGCAAAATTTGTAGTCCGACAGTTGGACTGAGCCACAACATAGCCCAAGAACACATGTATTACATTATTATCACCAACCAAGTAGCATCTAACGACAAACAACCATATAATAAATACATTCCGATATAAAAAATGTCGCATTGAAAAAAGAGATAAAAATGATGATGTTATCGCGAGAGGAGCGTTTACCTTTCTCTGGGCAGCGACTGGGACAACAACGGGCTTGAGAACAATGATTCTTCCACCGAAAATCCCAATACGAACAACAAATAAGAAATCTGGGCAGAATTAGTGCAAACTACCTTTTCGAAATTTAGAATCAACTGACTAAATATGAAATTCTAAAGTGTAAAATGACTATTTGCCGAAAACTCCAACTCCGAAAAAAAAACCCTCTATATTCACTTGAGCGTAGAGAGTTATTTATAGGGGAAATTGAGCGATTTAGGGGGAAATTCGTTGGAAAATTCAAACAAAAATTTGAATTTCTTCTGTTGTTTTCGAAGCAACAGTAAAGGGAATGGGAAAAAGCTGAATTCCGCGATTTTGTGGGAGTTTTGGATGTTGATGGACTGCTGAATTTCACACGCAAGGAAGAATAAGAAAACGTGCAGGAGGTAGGGTCGGTTTGGTGCTGTTTGGAGTCGTTGCTGACTTCGTGATTTCACACGCAAGGAAGAAGAAGACCAGTATGGGCAGTGGGGTCGTTTGGTACTGGGTATGTACGCATACTGTTCGTTGAGGGTTCTGTTTTCTGGGTTTGTTCATGTCCCACGGAGAAGGAAGAAGGAACGTATAGGAGTGGGGTCGGTTTTGGTTGTTTTGGAATTATTGTATAATGTATGTTGGGTTGGGAATTGTTATGAAGTAGTGGGCTGCTAGAATTGTTGAATTGGGTCGCTTGAAATGGCCCAAAACTGATCTTAAATATGGGTTGGAATTGATAGTAGAGGATGGTTAAGGATTGCAATTGTAGCCAATTAGAATTAAGAAATTAGCCAAATTGAATTTTAGAATTTAAACACGATGAATTAAGATTAATTAATTAACGATCTTCTTAATCTTAACAAAGTAAAATAATTAACTGAATTATAAACTAATTATTTTTTAAAAAAACTATTATATAACTAAAATAATTAACCAAATATTTAATTAAAACAAATATTTTTTGAGACGATTTTCGAATATTCAAAAAATATACTAATTATATACATAATTATGTAAAACATATATATTATCTAAAAACTATAAAAAGTGACGAAACTATTTAAAATAACTTGCAAATTAAACTTTATATATTTTCTTAAAACTTTGTAAAACTAATTAATTTAACTCGTTTGAAATTGAAGATATTCGATGATTAATTTATATTGTGGAAGGTCAAAATTGGGTGTCAACAAACATGCTTCATTATGATGTAGACCTGACAAGAAAGACAAAAAAATAATCTTCAAGGAATCATTATACTAATGTAACTAATATCATGATTGTTGAGTGAATTAGCTAAGATGGTTAATGACTATTGTATTATGCGACCATTTCATCTAAAAGTTTATCATTTTTTTTATGTTTTCAGATTCTTGGACAGAGGACAACCTAAAATCTCTCAATCTATAGAAGCTAAACACGGTCAATAACAGACCTAATATATTTCTTTGGAATCCCAGCGGCCTCAACGACTGTCTTTCATCACATTAACAATGCAAGAGCAATAAGGAAAATAAAAGACCATTTTATATCTAACAATAATGTCAATAACAGATGCAGCACGATGCAACATTAATTAAAAGACGCTTAGGATGAGCCACTTTAATAAAAGTTAACAATATTAAAATTCTCACAATCACCAACAACTTAGAGTATACAAACAAAATTACACACAATAATCTCATATGTAAATATTATTGAATATGCTTAAAGTTCTTATTGAAATTTAATATCTGGACACCACTTTTGTAAAATAACGATTGAGATGAAGCTCATTATTCCCTTGTCGTTTAATTGTTACTAAGCTCTCTTTATAATAGTAAACCCCACAACCCTTACACGTTAGAATTAGTCAAAGACAATGTGACTAATTCTTCTATGATTCTTTGGTATTATAAACAAATAGTATTAACTTTCATATTAACAATGTTAAGCATGCATTGTTTGATTGTGTTAAATAAAAACGAATTATGCACAAACACTAGAGTATTTACATAAAAATTAGATAAAAAGAAATCCAAACCATTTGAGTTATAAATGATCAATCAAACAATTTATCATTTGTCTGAAAAATGTACAAAGAACCATTATACTCATGTTACTAATATCTTGACTATTGAGTGAACTAACTAAGACGGTTAACAAGTATTGTATTACGCAACAACACACATTCTCAGTCCAACAAGCCAAAGCAATGGAATCACAGCTGCCTCAGCGACTGTTTTCACATTAATAATGCAAGAGTAGTTATAAGGAAAATAAAAGGTAATTTTATGTCTAACGCAAAGTTCTTGGAGATTTTATTGATTTTATAAATAGACCTTAATGGGGATAGCCCACAACTGACAAGTTCTCACATAGTCACCAACATTTTTATCAATTTTGATAGATTTAAGTCGGTGGCAAAATCCACTTTATGTTTGCCGTGTACTTGACGTGAGTTTTTTATGATCGAAAAGTTCATCTACAATTGATTTTATAAATCAATCATGATGTTGAGATATCATTTTAATGGATTTAGTCGGTGTCAAAAATTCACTCGATATCTTTCATGTACTTAACGTGAATCTTCTTGTTAATGATCGATAAATTCGATTAGAACTAATTTTGATGGTTAATTGCAATTTTTGAAACTCAAAGATGATGAGGAGACATGGACTTAAGTGGAAGGTAGGGGGATCCTCGAACCCCACTAATAAGATGTTGTATATATCTTGAAAGACGAATATATATTTGATACACAAAGACTAGTTGGGACTTGGGAAGCTATATGGTCAAGTCTTAATTATAAGTTATGCTCGTGTCAAATGAGTTAGGGTTTAAATTCTTAACCCCCCCGCCTCCCAAAAAAAAAAACCCCAAATCATGATCCGCCTTTGTTGATGGATTTATCCTTTCACAATTTTCAACTTAAATACATAAATTAGTTTGCTAGACTCGAACTTATCACCTAAGACTGAAGCTCCACAACCAAAATTGCCAATTGACTTATTCCCTTAGAGCTGCACTTAGCATGAGTTGAAAAGCTACGAATTCTAGCGGAATGTGTGATCATGTGACATATTAAGTGTAACACATTAGCATGAGTTAAAGTTCCTTTCTAGTTGTTTCTAGAATTTGATTAACTAAATGCTGTAACAAGTTAATTTAGTACACATTTCCCTTTTAACTTAGTTTTTATTAATTTCTTGGCTTGTGTAAAAAAAAGAATAGAAATTATTACTAGAAAAAACTCTCTCTCTGAGCTCTGGCGCACGTTAGTGTGCACTAACCTGCACCTCGCCGGAAATGGGGAGGGGATGACCACGCAGAACAGCACAAAGGAACCGCGAGGAAGAAATACTTCATGGTATTAACACTAGCAACACTAGTAAGTCAACGCAGACAACACAGCAGATGTATGAACCAGCTCCATCCACACCAGAAGGAGTAACCACTATATCTGAGGAGAAATCAGGGAAGAGCAAAGGGGAACACTGGCCGGAACTACCGCAACACAAAGGAACTGGAGGCAACAACAACCAATTGCATGAAATGAATGGAACAGTAGCGGTGGATAGATCTGCAATAAAGTTGAGTATGCCTGAAAAAACACCATAGAAACCATGGGATAACCTGTTTGCTACGAATCGTATGGCTGCTAGAGGTATGAATCTAACTTACATAGTTCTAATAATCGTAGATGGTGAGAAGGTAGTGGAGATACAGGCTGAGGATGATGTGAAATGGAAACCTTCAGTGGTCGTGTATGTGGTGGGTACAACACCATCAATTGGAGCTATGGAGAGATTCATCCTGAGTCAGGGGAATTTTTCTAGCAAACCAGTGGTATTGTATCATGCTGATGGGTATTTTGTAGTAAGGTTTGCAAATGAGGAAGAAAGGGATAGAGTGCTATGTTCAGGACCAATTACTTGCTGAGAAGACCAGTCATCATGAAGCCATGGGATCTGGATTTCAACTTTAAGGAGGAAATACTCACTACAATTCCTTTGTGGGTAAAACTTCCGAACTTGCCTCTTAACTATTGGAATTTTGTTGTGCTCAGCAAAATAGGAAGTAGCTTGGGTAAACCTTTATATGCAGATGAGTGTACTACGCAAACAAGTAGAATCTCCTTTGCTAGAATACTTGTTGAAATGGATATAACAAGGATACTCCCAAATGTGATCAAGATTCAGGATCCAAAGGGAAGAATTCTCGAACAACAAATAAGGTATGAGTGGAAACCAGTCTTCTGCCAGAAATGTTTACAGTTGGGACATTCTTGTGTAGCTAACACATGAGCACCACCACCAAATAAAGGGCAGGGTCAAGGACAAAGAAAGGAATGGAAGCCAACAGCAAAGGAGGGAAAAGAACCGGATAAGGGAAATGATTAACAGATTACCACCACAAATGAATCACAAGATTAGGAAGAATGGGAAAATGTGAGGCGTAGAGCAACAAAAAAGGGATAATGCAGCCTGAACACACTAGACAGGAGGACAACACACATAATGAAGACAGTACATATGAAGCAGGGCAACATATTGGAAACATAGAGGATGCAAGGCATGAAGTACCACCTGAACGCTCTAATATATTATGCTAGTTACTTGGAATGTTAAAGGATTCAACCAAGAAGTGAAACACAAGGAGCTGAGGTTGTTTATTAGGAGGAATAAAGTAAATATTATAGCAATTTTTGAGCATAGAGTTAAAGAAAAGAAAGCTGGAAGTATTATCAATAAAATAATGCCAGGATGGGAGTGGTGCACTAATGCTACAACTAAATTTAGAGGCAGAATTTGGGTTGTATGGAATCCTAGTATAGTCAAGTTTACAAGGATGGAAATATCAGTTCAATGTATACATGGCATGGTAGGTATACAACAAAGTGGTGTTAAGTTTCAATTCACAGTAGTGTATGGCCTGCACATTATAGCTACCAGGAGTTCACTATGGGAAAAGGTACAACAGCTAAGTACACATATCAGGTAACCATGGCTGATAATGAGTGATTTTAACTCAATATTGGCACCAGAGGATAGACCCATTGGGAGTCAAGCAGTTGGCAGAAATCAAAGACTTCAAAGATTGTATGATTTACAGTAATCTTTCAGAGCTTCATATAGTAGGGAGGCAATATACATGAACTAACGGGCATGTGTTCAGCAGGATAGATAAAGCATTGGTTAATGATGAATGGGTACTTAGAATGCCTCCAGTACAAGTGACGGTGATGGAACCTCTATTCTCAGATCATTCACCTTTGAGTATAGAATTGGAATCACAAAGGGACATAAGGAAGAAGCCATTCAGATTCTACAATTGTCTAACCAAACATCTTGATTTTAAAACCATAATGCAGGCAAGCTGGAAGAGACAAAATGGAGGAATGCAAGGGGTATGGCAAAACCTGAAGGCTATAAGAAGAGAAATGCAACATTTAAACAAAAAGGAATATGTAGGGGTCACAGAAAAAAGTTCAACAGTTTAGAAGAGAGCTTTTGGCTAAACAGAATCATATGAGAAGTACTCATATCCCTCAACGTATGGTGGAAGAAGAAAAGGAGATGAGGGCACAACTGATCAAATGGAGCTTGATTGAAGAATCAATTTATAAGCAGAAGTCTTGAATGCAATGGCTCAAACTGGGTGACTCAAATACTGCTTATTTTTTTGCTAGTATGAAGGGAAGGAAAGCTCATAATCAAATTACAATGCTTACCAAAGAAAATGGTACAATAATCAGGGATCTAGATGACATCACAAAAAAAGCTATGGGATTTTACAAAGGATTATTAGGACAATCAACTTCACCTATGCCAGCCATTAAACTAGCAGTAATGAGAGATGGCCCTATGCTCACTAGAATACAACAACTCTCACTCATACAACCTTTTACTGCTGAGGATGTTCTAACATCACTTAAAGGAATTGATGATAATAAAGCACCAGGAGGAGATGGTTTCAATGCACACTTTTTCAAACAAGCATGGTCAACTATAGGAGATGAGGTAACAGTGGGAGTATTGCAATTTTTTGAAACTAATGAGATGTTTGGTCCTGTTAATAGAGCTTCTGTAACACTGATTCCAAAAGTACAGCATCTTAGTTCCATCAAAGAATATAGTCCTATTTCATGTTGCACCAAAATATACAAGATAATATCTAAGATGCTTACACATAGATTACAAAGAGTGATGAATTATCTTGTGGATCCTAGTCAGACTGCTTTTGTACCTGGAAGAATGCTGAATGATAATGTGATACTACGTCATAAACTAGTTAAAGGGAATGGAAGGAAAGGGATTTCACCTAGATGCATGTTTAAAATTGATATGTAGAAGGCTTATGACTCTTTGGAATGACATTTCCTTGAAGAGGTCCTAATTGGTCTGCAGCTACCTGCACAGTTTAAAACATGGATTATGAGATGTGTCAAGATAGTCTCTTATTCTATAGTGATAAATGGATGTCCCAACAGATCATTCCAAGCAAAAAGAGGGGTGAGACAAGGGGATCCTTTATCCCCATATCTGTTTGTTCTAGTCATGGAGTATCTCACTAGATTATTGAAGTCACTGAGGGCTAACAACAAATTCAAGTTTCATTCGAGATCTCCTAAGAAACAGATTATACAACTGAGTTTTGCTGATGATCTCCTTTTGTTCAGCAGAGAAGATGTACAATCAACTGTCCTAATCTATGAATGCTTTTAGCAGTTTTCACAAGTGTCAGGTTTAAAAGTAAATCAGGCCAAAAGTTGTGTGTTTTTTGGTGGAGTGTCAGAGCAAGATCAACAGTTGGTACTACAACATACAGGTTTCACAAAAGGCAAGTTGCCTTTTAGGTATCTTGGAGTTCCTTTAAGTTCCAAAAAACTGTCAATAAGCCAATGTCAACCATTACTAGACAGGATGCTGGGAAGTATAAACACATGGACAGTGAAATTTTTATCGTATGTAGGGAGGCTCCAGTTAGTACAAAGTGTGTTAACATCCATTCAAGCATTCTGGACACAAATATTTCTCCTTCCAAAGAAAGTGTTGCAGCAGATAGAAGCTATATGTAAGAGATTCTTATGGAATAGTGATGCACAAACTAAAGGGAAAGCTCTTGTAGCATGAGATAAATTATGTTAGCCCAAGGTTGCTGGTGGACTGAATATTACAGATGTGTATGTATGGAATAAAGCAACAATACTCAAATATTTGTGGGACCTATCTAAGAAAAAAGATAAGTTTTGGATAGTATGGGTCCATACTTACTACATCAAAGATAGGAGACCATGGGAAGTGCAAGTTAAACAAGCTTCTTGGGTTTGTGAGGAAAATCCTACAAGCAGGGCATTGGATATCAGAAGCAGGATTATAAGTGACAGAGTTATGGAGGCTGAAACATTTACAATTAATGACATGTATAAAACACTTAGAGGTGAGTTGAGCAAGGTGCCATGGAGAAGAATGATATGCAACAATCAAGGCAGTCCCAAATGGACATTCATCCTATACTTAGCTATACAAAAGAGATTGTACACAAAAGACAGGCTAGACAAATGGGGGATAAACACTGATTCAATTTGCGCAATGTGCAAAGCAGAACCTGAAACACACCAACACCTATTTTTTGCATGCAGTGTGGCAAATGTGATATGACAAAGACTACTTCAATGGCTGTCCATCACCAGAAGTAGTGCAGGGTGGACTGAAGAGATAGAATGGGCAACACTGCATGCTAACAGGAAATCAATACAAAATGAAGTGTATAGAATGACATTAGCTGCAACTCTTTATTACATATGGCAAGAGAGGAATCACAAAATTTTTCAGCAAAAGGAGAGGAGCATAGAGGAAATTATAAAGCAAATCATTCAGGAAATTCATTGTAGAAGTAGCATGAATCCTAGACTGGCTAGTGCAATGCATAAACTAAATTTTTATCCTTAGTAGAAATTCTAGCATAGAGCATGGGCAAGGCAAAGGTGATGGGCTTTGAGACTTAGGATTATGTCCATGTCCTAAGCTTCAATTTTGTACATATTTGAAAATCTGGTAATACAATTACAGTTACCAAAAAATAAATTTCTTGGCATGTCAATAATGTTGCAAGTGAGGCCATTAAAAATCAGAAACACAAGTTGCCAAAAGTTGTATATTTTGCAAGTGTACTATCAAATTTCTCAATCCAAGTTGGTAAGTAGCTAGTAAGCTAATGTAAAGGACTAGTCAAATTTAGATGACTTTGAAGTTGTCCAAATCTATGTCTTCAAAATTATTGTCAGATGCATGTTCGATGTATATTTTGGAAAATTCATAGGTCCTAACTCCTAATGTTAGACTTAACAGGCTTCAGATGTAGACCTGACAAAAAAGACAAAAAAAAAAATCTTCAAGGAACTACTATACTAATATCATGGTTGTTGAGTGAAATAGCTAAGATGGTTAATGACTATTGTCTTATGCGACTATCTCATCTAAAAATTTATCATTTTTTTTATGTTTTCAAATTCTTGGACAGAGTAGCAATAGCAACAGAGGAGGACAACCTGAAATCTCTCAATCTATGGAAGCTAAACACGGTCCATCGCGTAGAAGAACTAAAATCGACCATAAGAATGGGTCCAATATGGGCATTCTCAGTCCAACAAGCCAAAACAATGGATATATTCCTTTGGCTGCCTCGACGACTGTCTTGCATCACATTAACAATGCAAGAGATATAAGGAAAAAAAGGGCATTTTATATCAATAACAGATGCAGCAGCACAATGCAACATTAATTAGGATGAGCCACTTTAACAAAAGTTAATACTATTAAAATGATCACAATCACCAACAACTTAGAGTATAAAAACACACGATAATCTCATATTGCACCTAATTAAAGCTAGCTAGAATGAACCATAAATAAATAACATATGCTTAAAGCTCTTATTGAAATTTAATAGATGTTCACCATTTTTGTCAAACAACGACTGAGATGGAGATCACTATTCCCTTGTCGTTTAGCTGTTACTAAGCTCTCTTTATAATAGTAAACCCCACAGCCACCACACTCTGGATTCGACTTCAGGCCCAGATGACGATATTCAAAAAGTCTCGTCTTGTTTGTCCTAACATTATATGAGACCAACCAGGAACTTTTAGTTACCAAAATAAAAGAGTTGTCATAAAATGACTTAGTACGCACATTGAGATGAATGGTCAGAACTTTGTTCCAAACGCCTGGTTGTATCATTACCCATACATCATGAACAAACCCGTCGACAAAGTTCAAGATGCCAAGGGAGTCACCAGGCAACATCAGATCTGCTAACCAACTATCCTCGTTACCATGTGGTGGCCCTTCCATCTCTACAAACACCTCATTCCCAAAGTCAAATGAAAGAATTCTAAGTTTATTTTTGACCTCCTTTATCAGCCAATAATAATATCCATTCAGATAATTAACACTGTTATAAAAGTTTCGTATACATGTACTAGCATTTTGATGTACGTCTAGATTATGTTTGAATATTTTCCATGAATCCCTAGAACATGAGTAGATCGCTGCATATTCTTCCATATGATTATAGTAAACCACTTTATAATCCTTAGTCATAGGATCTAATCCGAACACTAAATGGCGATCACATTTAAAATATTCAAAGCTAATTGTGGTGGCAGGGAGGTGTCTCACCTCTTTGTTAGCTGGATTCTACAATGTATCACTGTAACATCCGACAATTTGAAATAACTATGAAGAGGCTTAGAATTGGAAATAGTCATTTTTTTGGAAGGAATTAAAAATCTGGAAATTTGGCTAAGTATGAAAAATAATGAATTTTTGGCCAACTTTGAACAGTCGTAACTCCTAGCTCAGGATGAGTTGGGTGTAATTCCAGTTATGTTTGCAAATTTCGTGGAATGATCTTTCCAACGCCATCGAGTTTGCTTGTTTTCGAGTTCGTATGAGCGAGTTATGCCCTCTGAAAATTGGGCAGTTGGCAGGGAATCTGTCCGGAAATTTGTAAGGGTATTTTGGTCTTTTCCCTAGCCTTGTCTTTGGATATATATTAAGTTGTAAGACTGATTTGTGATCAGTTTTCTTTTTTCAAAAAGAGTATGAGTTAGGGTTCTTGAGAGAAAAGTAGAGAAAGGAGAAGAAGAAGTAAGATTTCGTCAAAAGATCGTCATGGATATCGTCGGGGGTGATCCCTATTAGGTATGTGAGTTCATAGTGTTGGGTTGGTTCTTTCCCCCACATGCCAAACTCGTTTAATTTTGAGAAAAGATTGAATATGTTTGTTGAAGTTGTTGGTTGTAATTGTTGAAGTTGTAGTTGTGTTGTGTTGAAGTTCTTGTTGGTTTGGTGTATGTTTCGGGTGATGTTTCTGAGTTGAATCTATGGTATGTTGAGAGGTTTATGGTTTTAAGTGTTTGGGGCTGGAAACTTTGAGGGGTAGAAGGTTTAGAGTTGGAGAAAACTAAGGAGGAAAGTCGAATTTCGGGGAAAAAGGGTGGGGCGTCGCGTCTGTCAGTGCGCCCCAAGAGGGGTTTTGAACTTTCCCCCTTGGGGCGGCGCGCACTTCAGTGCGCCAGCAGGTCCCCTCTGAAGTTTTTGGTTTGGTGCTCCGTGCCTCTCAGAGCGCCAAATTTTCCCATTCCTTCCCCACTTTCTCATGCATGTTCCTAGGTATTGTACCTATGTTTTATAGTTGTTTTTGACACTCCAAGGTATGTCTAAACATCAAGAACTCATCCATATCATGTGATCAAACACCTTGAATTCATAATTCCAATTCAAGGAAAGTTAGTTTCCAAGTCAAGTGAAGTTAAGGGTTGAGTCTATAAGTTCAAGAAGGGAGTCAAGCAAGTCTTTAAAGTTGTTCAAGAGTCTTTATTGAATGTTTTAACTTCATTTTAAGGCTCGAGTTTCAAGTTAAGAGTTTAAAGTTAAGTCAAGAGTTTAAAGTTGAGTTCATTTCTCAAAAGTATTAGGGAACTATGTATTCCCAAATAAGTTCTAAATGTTTTTACATTTGAGTAAGAAAGGAACTATGTTTCCAACAAAGCCGTTGGGCTAGTTTTCAAGAAAAAAGGAACATCGATTCCAAGTGAGCCTTCGGGCAAAGTTTTGAGTAATTATCTCAAATAAAGAAAGATGTGTTTAAAACACTTATGAGCTAAGTATTTTTGGGAGTAGTCTTGAGCACCGAATTGGGGACACGAGTTCATATAAACTCAACTCTCCATAAGAACCATGCGCCAACATGGGAGTTAACGGGTCATACTTATTAGATGAATCCGTAAAGTTAAGCTAGTGGATCCACTTAGTAAAGTTAGCTTCCTATATCACGACAAAGTATAGGATGGTCCTTGGGCAACGTGAGGTAAAACGTTGTATCACCACTAGGGCTCATAGTGGTGATTGTCGGTTAAAGAATCTCCTACTAAAGTTATATTAGTTTTATACAAGTAAAGTTGAGTTGTTATTGTTTTATCTTTAACAAGATAAGTTGTTTACATTGTTATACAAGCTTTATATATTGCATGTGTCGTATTGCTTTATATATTGAGTTCACTTATTCATTAGTTGAACACAGCCAAGGTAAGAGTTCCTTTGTACTCCTTCCAAGCTTAAGTTGTGGTTTAACTTTCCAGCTCGCATACTCTTACATTCAATGTACTGATGCCAGTTGGCCTGCATCTTATTATGATGCAGACACAGGTACCCAGGGCCAGCATCCGGTTCGCCGTTGATCCAGTTGAGTACTTCAGAGTCAGTGGTGAGCCTCTTTGCATTTCGGAGGACTCGGTTATTTTGTTCTCTCAAGTTTTGTTTTATTAGGATGTCGTGGGGTCTGTCCCAACATCCATCTCAGTATTTTAGAGGCTTCATAGACAATCAATCAGTTAGTTTGGAGTCTTTCATCTATGTATATATGTAAATATTCTATTTTGAGACTCGAGTTACCTTTTTGGCCAGATTTTATTTCAGTCAGGTTGATTTAAAACCTTGCATTGCATTGAGTTTTCCGCTGAGTTAAGAAAGCTAGGCCAAGGGTTCGCTTGGGGGCCAGCAATGGTCTTCGAGTGCCAGCCACGTCCAGGGTGTAGGCTCGGGGCGTGACATACACAAAATGCCATTATCAATTTGTCTTTCTATGAAAAACACACCATCAATAGAACCTAACAAGTTGGTAATATTATCTCCAAACCTTTGGAAATTTTGTTCATCTATACCCTTATCGGAAATCAAAGTAACAGTAGGGGCATCATCGGCTACACCATAATCATAAATCAAGTGTTGTGGGGGCTTCTTCTTCTTACAGTGGTCTATAGTGAAGCTAGGGTTATTGACAGGATTGCCCTAATTTTTGCACACACATTTGAATCTTAACAACGATTTCACAGGTAAACTCAGTAGAATCTCTCTTAATGATTCTTCAGAAAAAGACCTACTCGTAGCCATTGTAGTACCACACAAGAAAAAATCCCCCAAAAGAAATGAGATATTATTCCAAAATCAAACAAATCTAAACACACCTTTGATAGGAAGCCTCGAGTTGTTTGATGAAGAATTCGCTGAGTGATCGAAAAGAATTTTGCAGTTAATTTGGCTTCATCGGTGATGGACCTTACGACAGTTTGGTGGTGGTTGAACGGTGGAGATACGGCGGTAATTGGAAGAGGAATGAAGCAGAGGTTGCTTATACAATTGGGAGAGGATTTATAGGCAAAATCAGAGTCTGCACATGTTACTTTTTTGGAAATTTAATTAAAAAATTTATGTTACAAATCAATTTTGGAAAATTAATCAAAATTTTTAGGAAAAAATAATAAATATCATATTTACTAGTTTCATTTAAGGAGAAACGGTCAAAATATTCTTAAATAAGTTAATATTTTCCCCTTTTTATTCTCTTTTCACAACTGGACAAATATATTCATAAATGACCAATTATAACTTTTCTAGATTAATAAAAAAAATATAGGCAAAAAGAGAAACAGGGGGTAAAAGAGCATTAACCCATTGGGATATAAATCAAATCAATACAATTAAAAACTTTATTGGAACACTTCTAAAATTAAACAAAATATTGTAGAAAAAAGAAAGAGGGGAAATTATGTGGTTATGGTGATTTGACAAAAAATTTCAATCTTTTCCAACAAGAAAAACTTAATTCAAACTTACTATTTTGTTATAGTATAAAATTTAAATTTTTTTTGTTATTCGTAATTCAAAATCTATATTTTTGTTATAGTATAAAATTTAGAAAAGACCAGTATATAAAAATTAAAAAGAAAATTTAGAAAAGACCAGTATATAACAATTAAAAAGAAAATGAGGATGAGTATTGGGCGCGTCGCCCCACGCAAAAACTAACGAACTTTACCTCTCGTTTTCTGATCTTAATTCGATTTTTTTTCTCAATCTCTTTAGATTTAGATACCCAAAACATATACACAAAATCAAACTCAAACAACTCAAGAAATCAACACTATAATCTCAAGAAACTCCTCAATCTCAACCCAAATTCAAGAACGAAAGCAATTCAAGAACATCCATAAAGAACATTCAAACTTCCAATCTTTTTAGGACGAAAACACGCTGAAATAAACATGTTTGGCACGTGGGTGAACGAACCCAATGTTATGAAAGTCTCATATACCTTGTAGGATCAAATCCTTGACGAAATTCACAATCAATTTCTTACGAAGACGATGAATCTTGATTTTTCCCCTTCCTCTTCTCTTTTGAGTTCTTCTCTCTAAAGCCCTAACGTGAATTTCCAATTGTGCAAACTGAATCATTTCAGTTTTGACCCTAATTAATTCACTATAAACGAAATAAATTAATTGGGTAAGGAAAAAACCATAATACCCTTCCAAAATCCGGTTTAGACTTTCCTTATCTAAATATCCGACTTCAAATGGGCATATCTCACTCATACAAACTCGGAATTGAGTAAATTCAGCGGCGTTGGAAAGATAATTCAAAGATCTTTCCTACGATATCTGGAAGCACACCTAACTCATCCTGAGATAGGAGTTATGGTCGTTTGAAGTTGACCAAAAACTCATACTTACATAACTTAACAAATTTTCCAGATTTTTCCTTCTTTCCAAAAAACAACTCTTTCTAAATCTAGCTCTTTCNTCATACAAACTCGTAATTGAGTAAACTCAGTGGCGTTGGAAAGATAATTCAAAGATCTTTCCTACGATATCTGGAAGCATACCTAACTCATCCTGAGATAGGAGTTATGGTCGTTTGAAGTTGACCAAAAACTCATACTTACATAACTTAACAAATTTTCCAGATTTTTCCTTCTTTCCAAAAAACAACTCTTTCTAAATCTAGCTCTTTCTAGCTCTTCAAATAGCGAGATGTTACACATTTCATACCATTAAACAAATTTCATAATTGTACAACGCTAATACTATTAATATTACATACACTTATACTCAAATCATTCAGATATTAATCTAATATCGCACAAATTCATGGTATAAAAAATATACAAAATAACCAAAAAAAAAATAACAAACACAATCGTACCAACATTAACTCCAGTTTCACAAAAATGATTACATATTATGAACAAAATAATGTTCATAAAAAAAACATCACAACTTAAATCTAGTATACATAAACAAAATCAGAAAATGTCATTTACAGTTTCATTGTTCTTTTTTTTTTTACATTTTAGTAATATACAAATACAAACAATAAATCGTAAAGAATACAAACCAGAAAGGATCTCATCTACCAACATATTTAATTAATATAGATAAGAAGCGTCCATTACAACAAAATGAAGTTTATTCAACCAAAAAAAATTTGAATCTACTCGTGAGTGACGCCAAATTCTGAAAAAAAAAAACAAAGAGAGAGAAATGTTTGAACAAAATGAATAAAATCTGATTTTTTAAAATTAATGTTAATAGATTTGAGTGAAATAAGGAAAATAAATATTCCTAATTTATTTGAATCTCCTAAATTTATGTCAATTAACAATTGTCATCAATGAATTCAAAATTAATTAATACACCTTTATCCGTTTTTTATCTTTTTATTTTTTTCAAAATTAATTTTTTATCCTTTTTTATCTTTTTATTTTTTTCAAAAATGATTTTTTACAATTACTTAAAAAACTTTTTTTTAATAAATTGTTAGAACCTGAAATTATTTATTGTTATAACCTAAAAGAATCATTATATTGTTATAACTTGAAATTATTAGTCTTATAAATGTCATTTATAAAATTTTCACCACAAATAATAATAATTTTGTATCAAACTTAATACATATATACACATAATTGTTTACCTAAACTTAGTACAAAGATGTATGATTTATTGGTATGATTGATATATATCACTCGTGGCTGATGTCACGTCTAGTCCTCCTTGCACCTTATTTTGCTAATACAACATAACTTAGAGGTTCAATAGCTAGTTAGTTAATTAATTATCCGAGCCTGAAGTCACATCCAAAGGGTGATGGTTGTGGGATTTACTATTATAAGAGAGCTTGATAACAATTAAACGATAAGGAAATAGTGAGCTTTATCTGAATCGTTGTATGACAAAAGTGTCGATCAAATATTAAATTTTAAATAGAGCTTAAAGGATATTGAATAACATTTACTATGTTATTTATTTATGGTTCATTCTAGGTTGTAACCTATTTAATTAGGTGCAATATGAGATTATCATGTGTAATTTTGTTTGTATACTCTAAGTTATTGATGATTGCGAGCATGAAAAATGGATGTGATGGCAATCGTCTTATCCCATCAAGACAAGTGAGCCTAAAAACCAACTAATACGGTGGATGTGAAGTAAAACAAGAATAAAAGATTAATACTATAAAATAATGCGAAAATTTATAATCATCTACCCCAAAACCTGGTTGTCACGTGACACTGTTATCCTATTTGAAGTAGTATAAATATTTTTTAATTAAAAAAATATTAGTTTTAAAAATATACTTTAAAAGAAAAAAACTATTGATTTTTATTTAGAAAAAAGAGATATTTCTGATCTATTTAACCAAACTATCAACTAAATGTATTTTTGTTGATTTCATTAGTGACATTTTTACTCCTTTTACGTGTATTGTTCCTCCAAATCCAAAGACGATAACATTTGCGAGACGAATGAGTCCGAAAAATCATAAGGCTTACACCGTAACGGATATGAAGACATTTATCTCCGAACACGTGTTAAAAGATAAAAATATTGATGCTTACATCTCATGTGATCAGCGGGTCAGTTCTTCTTACGTCTTCTTGAAGCAAATTCATTTCTGTTGACAAATCGCTCAACACATTTATATCTTGCCCCAAAAGTACAGCCACAAGAGGCTGTGCTATAGAGTAGACGATCAAAATCTCATATATCCATTTAGGGTACGTACGTAAAATATTAGTAATATATACTATACTCCCTTAGCTTGCATGCATGTAATTATATTAACTAATTGTTTTTTTCTTTTCTTAATTAATTTTCAGGCAAGGAAGCAGCTTAATTATCAAGGATCGGAGACTAATATATATAAATCTTTGTCGTCTATGTTCCTAGCTTTTAAAACAATATTATATATAATAGTTGATTGATGATGGTTACATTTTACTAATTATATGGCTTGCTGGGTATTTGTATTTCCCACTTTCAGTTGGATATCTGTGGTTTCCCTATTGATAGTGCGATGATGATTGATGTTATGTTTCTTCTCTCTGTTTATTTTAATGTATTGTTAGGTGATTCTACAAAGATAAATGATAGACTTTAATTTAAGGTGTTCGATAGCAACTTTTGATTTTCTTAATTATTTTTACCCACACTTTATGATCTGTAACATACTTCTCTATCAGTCCATTGCGTATGTGTTAGTATTAAAACGATATGTATGTATGTATGTATGTTCAATTGCAATTTGATGCTGCCAGGCCAATTTTTCAAATGATACACTGTCTTCGTCATACGGAAATCAAAGTGTGCTTCCAACTTTTAATCCTTTGTTAGCTAGCTAGATAAAAGTCGAAAAAAATAAATCTTCACGTAATGTCGCTTGTGTATATATAGATATGCTTTCGTACATAAATTGATTTACACTACTTTCTCTCCTACTATTTTACCTTCCAAACACCTAGAAATCATTCATGACATGATCATAACCTTGAATTCATAATTCAAATTCAAGATCATTTTGAGAGAGTCTTTCTGAGGAGTCTCTACAATTTCTAATAACTTGTTTCAAGACTCAAGTAAGTGAGAATGAGAGTGAGAAGAATGTATTCATGAGTCTACACTATCACCTAGATTCTTCATATCATGAACCATGACTCTTGAGTTCATAATTCACATTCAAGAGAGAGGTAAGAGTAGAGTCCAAGAGAGTCTATGAGTGCGAGTGTGAATCTTTTGAGATCAACTATCAATTCGAAATAAGTTTGAGTAAGTAAGTATGAGATTGAGAAGAGTCATTTACATGAGTTCCTGTTGTTATGTAGACCTTCGAGTCGAGTTGTTCATGCCCATAAATTTCTCATGAACTTCATAAGTTGAGTATCTTTGAAATGAGTAGTATCTTCAAGTTCTAAGTCTTGAGTATTGAGTTCCTAATCTTTTTTTTTTAGATTATATTCCTAATCATGGGACTATTACATGTTACCCATGAAGTCCTTGAGTTGGGTTATACAGGCCCATAATTCCGCATGAACCCTATAAGTCAAACAGTTTTGAGATGAGAAGTATGTTTGAGTCCTTAAGTTGAGTAGTTCATGCTCATAATTCTTGAGTCCTTAAGATGAGAAGATTATATTCCTAATCATGGGACTATTACATGAACCCTCTGAGTTGAGCATTCTTGAAGTGAGTAGTATGATTGAAGTTCTTGAGTTCCAATTATTGAGTTCTATCTATGTTTATTGAAAACCTTGCATTGAGTCGTTCATGTCCATAATTCGGCATGAACCATATTTTAAGAAGTCTTTTACAAACGTTTTAACTTTGTTTTAAGACCTAAGTTTTGAGTTAAGCAAAGAGTAAATAGTAAAGAGTTAAGTTCATTTCTTTAAAATGATATATGAGAACTAAGTATTCTCAAGAGTAAATGTTTTCACATTCAAGATGAGAGGAAACTGAGATTTCCATAAGAGTTTTGAGCAAGAAAGGGAACATCAATTCCAAGAAAGCTTTTAAGCTAAGTTTTGAGTAATTATCTCAAACTAAAGAAAGAAGTTGTTTTAAAAACATATGAGCTACGTATATTTTTGGGAGTGGTATTGAGCACCAATATGGGGATGCGAATTCATATTAACTCAACTCTCCATAAATCATGTAGCCATCATAGGTATTAATGAGTCATACTTTTTAGATGATCAGATAAGTTAATCTAGTAGATCCACTAAGTTAAGCGTTCTATATGACGGCAAAGTATAGGACAGTTCTGGCAGCGTAGGCAAGACACTGTATCACCACTTAGGCTCATAGTGGTGGTTGTCGGTTAGAGAAACTCCAACAGAAACTATATTACTTTATTATATAAGTAAAGTTAAGTTTGTTATTGCATTTTCTTTAGTGAACTAAGTTGTTTTTTCTGTTTTATAAAGATTTCCATATATTGCTTGTGTATTGTTGCTTTATATTGAGTTGAGTCCCCAGAGTCGAATCATATCTTTGAGTTGAGTATCTAATCTCTGTGTTGAGTATCTTATTCTTGAGTACTTCTGAGTTGAGTAAGTTGAGTAGTTTTGAGTATCCTTGAGTATTTCTTGAGTTGAGTAAGTTTGAAAAGAGGTAAGTATGTTTCCATTTTTATCAAGTTCAAGCTTATGTTATGCTTTAGAATTTCCCTAACATGCTTGTACATTCCACGTACTGAGCCATTTGGCCTACATCTTCTCATGATGCAGACACAGGTATTCAAGATCTCAATAGGAGCTTCATTGATACATCCGAGAGTTTGAGTTAGCTATGGTGAGCCTCCTTACTTCCGGAGGATTTCATTTACCTTTCAGTTATATCAGTTGTTAGGATGTCGTGGGTCTTGTCCCGACTTCTATCTTTATCAGTTATAGGCTTCATAGATAGTCCGTATAGTTAAGAAGTCTGTATTATTCATTTATTTTATTAAATATTTTAAAGACTTAAGTTGTCTATTTTATGGCGAGTTGANCAGTCCCCAGAGTCGAATCATATCTTTGAGTTGAGTATCTAATCTCTGTGTTGAGTATCTTATTCTTGAGTACTTCTGAGTTGAGTAAGTTGAGTAAGTTGAGTAGTGTTGAGTATCCTTGAGTATTTCTTGAGTTGAGTAAGTTTGAAAAGAGGTAAGTATGTTTCCATTTTTATCAAGTTCAAGCTTATGTTATGCTTTAGAATTTCCCTAACATGCTTGTACATTCCACGTACTGAGCCATTTGGCCTACATCTTCTCATGATGCAGACACATGTATTCAAGATCTCAATAGGAGCTTCGTTGATACATCCGAGAGTTTGAGTTAGGTATGGTGAGCCTTCTAACTTCCGGAGGATTTCATTTACCTTTCAGTTATATCAGTTGTTAGGATGTCGTGGGTCTTGTCCCGACTTCTATCTTTATCAGTTATAGGCTTCATAGATAGTCCGTATAGTTAAGAAGTCTGTATTATTCATTTATTTTATTAAATATTTTAAAGACTTAAGTTGTCTATTTTATGGCGAGTTGAAAAATTTATTTTATTTGGAGTTTTCTTTTGAGTTAAAGCTTTCTATTTAAGTTTCATGAATATTTATTCAGTTTTTAAGCTTTGTATGCTTGAGTTAGTCTTCCGCTTGAAGTCTACCAGGATGAGGGTTCGCTTGGGGACCAGCAGTGGTTCTCGAGTGCTGGCCACGTCTAGGTTGTAGGCTCGGGTCGTGACAAGAACGCAACAAGGTTCCATCAGTTCCAGCCCCAAAATCGAAAGATTTCTCCGTAGAATTCTTCACTAGGTATGTGGGATTTCACTAGTGAGTTCCTTTCGCCTATTGGGTCCCTAGATTTCAGTCATATTCTTGATTACCTTGTTATCAACTAGACCTAGAATTTCTAGAATTTCAGCAGATTATCATGAATTAGTTACTTTATTATTCCTAATCAGCTTATCATGATCTTTAACATGTTTTAGTATAAACTCCTTCATAATTTTAGAACACTAGTTATGTAGTTCTTTTAGTTCATGAATTGAACATGCTAGGTCAAATCATTTAGTTATACGGTTATAAATGTTTCATTATCAGTACATTAATGTTGCATTTTCAGTTAGCATTTTAGTATTTGAGCTATCCAGAATTTACAACATTTCAGTTATAAATTGCTAAATTACATAATCAGTTGGGAGTAGATTTAATACCGAGTGGACTAGGGTCAGTAACCCGCAATTCCCAGAACTACGTGCCCCGTAGGTTGTAAGTCCCCTTTGTGGGCAACATTTTTGTGATCATGCCAGTCATGCCTTTATACCAGTAATGACTTAAATATTTATTTTCCGAAAAATATAAATATTTCATATCCCACTTCATATTAAGTGGAAAACTATTGTAGTAGCCCCAAAGTATAAAGAGAAAAATATTTAGAAATAGGGCTTTATAATATGCATATTTTGTCTACATTGTGGAGGTAGCTAGAAGCTGCTCATTAATTTACTCCTCATTTCTCTTTTCTATATATTTTAAAATTAATTCAGAAAAGTTGTAGTTGGCTATATATAAATATATTTGTCATGACAATGAAAAAAGAAAGAAAAAAGAGAACTCTAGCTTGTAACATCCGGTAATTTGAAATATCTATGAAGAGGCTTAAAATCGGAAATAGTTATTTTTGGAAGGAATTCAAAAATTTGGAAAATTTGGCTAAGTGTGGAAATCAGTGAGTTTTTGGCCAACTTTGAGCAGTCGTAACTCCTATCTCAGGATGAGTTATGAGTAGTTCCAGTTATGGTTGCGAAGCTTGTGGAATGATCTTTCCAACGCCGCCGAGTTTGCTCAATTTCGAGTTCGTATGAGCGAGTTATGCCCTTTGAAAGTTGGGCAGTTGGCAGGGAATCCGTCCGGAAATTTTAAAGGCATTTTGGTCTTTTCCCTAGCCGTTTCTTTTGGGGTTATATTGTTGTGTTAGGCTGATAATTGGATCATTTTGTCCCATTTTAAGAAAGTGAAAGCTAGGGCTTGAGAGTGAAGAAAAGAAGAAGAAGAGAAGGAGAAGAAGAAGAGAAGAAAGAGGAGATCAACAAGTTTCCGTCAAAGATCATCGTGGATTTTCGTCGGGGGTGATCCCTATCAAGGTATGTGAGTTCTTAGTGTGGGTTGATCCTTTCCCCCACACACCAAACTCATTATTATTGAGGAAAGATTGGATTGTGTTGTTGAAGTTGTTTGGGTTGTGTTGTTGATGTTGTTGATTGTGTTGTTGAAGTTATTGTTGGTTGTGGGACATGATTTGGTTGTGTATTTGAGTTGTAATCTATTGTATGTTGAGAGATTGATGATCCTTAGTGTTTGGGGTTGAATCCATTGAAGTAAGAGTGGTTTAGAGTTGGCAAAATAAGGGAGAAAAATCGAGTTTTCTGGGCTAGGGGTTGGCGCGTCGCGCCTGCCAGCGCCCCCCAAAGGGGACTCTGAAGTCCAGCCCTTGGGGCGGCGCGCCTCTCAGAGCGCCAGCAGGAGCCTTCTGAGCTTCAAGGTCTGGCGCTCCGCGCCTTGCAGAGCGCCAAGGATGCCATGTTCCCTCATTCTTTCAATGCTTTCTCATGCATATTCCTAGGTGTTATACCTATGTTCCCTAGTTGTTTCCAACATCCCAAAGTATTTCTAAACATCCCGAACTCATCTAAATACGTGTGATCATACACCTTGAATCCATAATTCAATTCAAGGCGAGTTAGTATTAAGTTAAGGTAAAGTTAGAGTCAAGTCAAGAAAGGTTAAGGAGTAAGCTCAAGTAAGTCCTCCAAACTTTTCAAGAGTCGTTATTAAACGGTTTACCTTCATTTTAAGGTTCAAGTTCATGTCGAGTAAAAGGTATAGAGTTCAAGCAAAGTGAAGAGTCTCAAGTTTCAAGTTAAGTCAAGAGTTTCAAGTTGAGTAAAAAGTATAAAAGTTGAGTCCATTTCTCAAAGTTATTAGGGAACTATGTATTCCCAAAGAAGTTTTAATTAAATGTTTTTTTACATTTAAACAAGGTTGGAAACTGAGATTTCCAAAAGAGCCTTCGGGTTAGTTTTTGAGTAATTATCTCAATCAGCAGGGAAAACATATGTTTTAAAAACATAAGAGTCAGTACATTTTTGGGAGTAGTATCGAGCACCGAATTGGGGGAGCGTTCAAAGAACCCATAGCCCTCATAGAACCATGTTAGCCACCATGGGTAGAAAAGGATCATACTTTTTAGATGAATCCTTTTCAGATTAGACTAGTGGATCCATTAGGCAGTTCAGGTCTTATACCTTTGGCCGGGTATAAGATGCTCTGGCAGCTTGAGGTCGATCGTTGTATCATCACTATAGCTCTCATGTGATGGTTGTCGGTTAGAGAAACTCCCACAATAGTTATTGTATTTTCATACACAGAGTATTATATTGTATATACATCAGTTTAATTGTATTTTTATATACATCTCAGGCTTATTGTATCTTTATATACACACAGAGTTTATAGCATGTTTTAAACAGTCTTTCTTTATATCGCACTTGTATTAAATTGCCTTATATTGAAAGAAGTTAGTCAGGTTGAGTTGAGTTGAGCAAGGCAAGCTTTTTAGTTTCTTCCAGATTTCCTTTTAGCCTATGTTGCTTAGTTTTCCAGCTCGCATACTCGTACATTCCATGTACTGATGCCAGTTGGCCTGCATCTTATTATGATGCAGATACAAGTACCCCGGATCAACATCCTGCACGTCGTTGATCCAGCTGAGCACTCCAGAGTCAGTGGTGAGCCTCCTTGCATTCCGGAGGACTCAATTATTTTGTGTTCTTAGTTTTGTTTTATTAGGGCGTTGGTCTGTCCCAACATCCATCTCAGTATTTAGAGGCTTCATAGACAGTCAGTCGGTTAGTATTGAGTCTCTCATCTATGTATATATGTAAATATTCTATTTTGAGATATGAGTCACCTTTGTGGCCAGATTTTATAAGTTAAGTTGTTGTGTAATATTTGCATTGCATGAAGTTATTCTGTTAAGTTAGGTTTCCGCTGAGTTAAGAAAGCCAAGCCAAGGTTTCGCTTGGGGCCAGCAATGGTCTCCGAGTGCCAGTCCTGACCAGGGTGTAGGCTCGGGGTGTGACAAACTACTTTTAATATTGACTTGTTATAGTTATACCATTAATTAAGAAAAAATTATCTAATCAAATTCCATTTGACAATTCATTAATTTTACCTTTATCGACACGTTGCTTCTTTAATATTTTTCATCTAAGAAAAGAAAAGAAAAATAAGGGTAAAGATTTAGAAATTTAGCTAATTAATTCATTACATTGGGGCGATTAATATTTTTTACTCGGCTATTGTCTTTAATATAGATTACCCATTTACTCATAACCAAATATGTCCATGCACACTAGTCAACTATCTATAAGGAAAAAGAGGGCATTTTATATCAATAATAGATGCAGCAACACAATGCAACATTAATTAGGATGAGCCACTTTAACAAAAGTTAATAATATAAAAATGAACACAATCACCAACAACTTAGAGTATATAAACACACGATAATCTCATATTGCACCTAATTAAAGCTATCTAGAATGAACCATAAATAAATAACATATGCTTAAAGCTCTTATTGAAATTTAATATATGTTCACCATTTTTGTCAAACAACGACTGAAATGGAGCTCACTATTACCTTGTCGTTTAATTGTTACTAAGCTCTCTTTATAATAGTAAACCCCACAGCCACCATGCTCTGGATTCGACTTCAGGCCCGGATGACGATATTCAAAAAGCCTCGTCTTGTTTGTCCTAACATTATATGAGACCAACCGGGAACTTTTAGTTACCAAAATAAAAGAGTTTTCATAAAATGATTTAGTACGCACAGTGAGATGAATGGTCAGAAGTTTGTTCCAAACGCCTGGTTGTATCATTACCCATACATCATGAACAAACCCGTCGACAAAGTTCAAGATGCCAACGGAGTCACCAAGCAACATCAGATTCGCCGACCAATTATAATCCTCATGAGCACGTGGTGGCCCTTCCATCTCTACAAACACCTCATTCCCAAAGTCAAATGAAAGAATTCTACAATTATTTTTCATCAGCCAATAATAAGATCCATTCAGATAATCAACAGTGTTATAAAAGTTTCGTTCACACATACTAGGATTTTGATGTACGTCTAGGTTATGTTTGAATATTTTCCATGAATCCCTAGAACATGAGTAGATCGCTGCATATTCTTCCCTATGAGTATAGTAAACCACTTTATAATCCTTAGTCATAGGATCTAATCCGAACACTAAATGGCGATCACATTTAAAATATTCAAAGCTAATTGTGGTGGAAGGGAGGTGTCTCACCTCTCTGTTAGCTGGATTCCATAATGTACACAAAATGGCATTACCAATTTGTCTTTCTAAGAAAAACACACCATCAATAGAACCTAACAAGTTGGTAATATTATCTCCAAGCCTTTGGAAATTTTGTTCATCTATACCCTTATTGGAAACCAAAGTGACGGTAGGGGCATCATCGGCTGCACCATAATCATAAATCAAGTGTTGTGGAGGCTTCTTCTTCTTACTTAAATTCAAGTGGTCTATAGTGAAGCTAGGGTTATTGATAAGACTTCCCCAATTTTTGCATACACATTTGAATCTTAGCAACGATTTCACAGGCAAACTTAATAGAATCTCTCTTAATGATTCTTCAGAAAAAGCCCTACGCGTAGCCATTGTAGTACCACACAAGAAAAAATCCCCCAAAAGAAATGAGATATCAATCAAAAATCAAACAGATCTAAACACATCGTTGATAGGAAGCCTCGGTGATGGAGCTTACGGCAGTTTGGTGGTGGTTGAACAGTGGAGATACGACGGTAATTGGAAGAGGAATGAAGCAAGGTTGTTTATACAATTGGGAGAAGATTTATACGCAAAATCAGAGTTTGCACATGTTACTTCTTGGGAATTTTTAATTAAAATTTTTATGTTACAAATCAATTTTGGAAAATTAATCAATTTTTTTAGGAAAAAATAAGACATTTTATATTTACTAGCTTTATTTAAGGAGAAATGGTCAAAATATTCTTAAATAAGTTAATATTTTCCCCTTTTTATTCTCTTTTCACAACTAGACAAATATATTCATAGATGACCAATTATAAATTTTCTAGATTAATAAAAAAAACAAATATAGGCAAAAAGAGAAACAAGGGGTAAATGAGCATTAACCCATTGGGATATAAATCAAATCACTACAAATAAAAACTTTATTGGAACACTTCAAAAATTAAACAAAATATTGTTAAAAAAATATATAGTTATGGTGATTTGACAAAAAATTTCAAGCTTTTCCAACAAGAAAAACTTAATTCAAACTTACTATTTTGTTATAGTATAAAATTTAATTTTTTTTTTTGTTATTCGTAATTCAAAATCTATTTTTTTGTTATAGTATAAAATTTAGAAAATACCAGTATATAACAATTAAAAAGAAAATGAAGATGAGTATTGGGACGTGAGCTTGTTTGATTACAAAAAAGGAAAAATTACAGAAATCACACATTTTAGTTTACTTATTATCATTATCCCATATAAGTATTACAAATCTCCAAAATCCCTCATTTTTGCACATCAGATTAATGTATCTCGCGCATCAGATTAGTGTCTCATGTATAAAATATACATTAGATTAGTGTATCATGTATAAAATGTAATGTATCTTACTTAACGATTAATGTATCTCGCGCATCAGATTAATGTATCAGCGCTAATATTATTGTATACGTTTGAGGAATTTCTATAATTATAAACTTTTAAGGGATAAATTGTAATTTTCCCTTAAAAATATGTGATTTCTGTAATTTGCCCTACAAAATAAAAGAGAATTTTGGTTTGACATGATTGGGCCGTGGGCTTGTTCTTTTCTTTTTTTTTAGATGAAAAATAATAAAGAAGCAAAGTGTCGATAAAGGTAAAAATAATGAATTGTCAAATCAAATTGTTTTGGATAATTTATTCTAAATGAATGGTATAACAAACTGTCGCACCCTATTTCGAACCGGCCAAAACAGTTCACAACATAATGTGGCTGACACTCTGATTTTGGAAAAATTGCTTTTTGTTTTGTTTAAGAGTCGCCACATAAATTTTAAGGAAAATATTAGGAAAACCATTTTTTTAAATATGTAGATATAAACTCTGTTTTGATTTGCGAAACCAGTGAGAATCTGAGTAAGGGTTTTGTTTACTCGAGGGTAAGCATCTCTCAGAGCCTATCCGAAGATGGTCCTTAAACTCAATTTAGGAAAATATGATTAGGAAAAACTTGTTTATTTATTTGCTTTAGAAATCAATGATAAGTTAGTTAGTTTAAGAAAAGTCTAAAATA
>NC_064287.1:52451778-52463462 GCF_019186545.1 Solanum stenotomum | reverse complement strand
AAAATGACCTTTCGGGTCATTACACTTTCGCCTTTTTCAGGCGTAGCAGTGCCGGTGGTAAGGATTTTGAGGTCTATTTTGGTTCATAAAAGATGATGGAAGGGATGTAAGGATGATAGGAAGAGGCTATGATTGATGGACAGCAGAGGGGGATGGTGTTGGAGACCGCCGGATATTGTTGTTTTCCGGCGAGCGAGATTGGGAGAGGGAGGAGAGAGGCGAGCTAGATTGGGAGAGGGAGTAGAGAGGCGAGCGAAAGAGAGGCAGAGAGTGGGAGAGAGGTGAATTGTATATGTATATCGGTTAGATAATTGTATATTATACATATGCATTTGTATATATGGCAAGCGAGATTGGGAGAGGGAGGAGAGAGGTGAGCGAGATTGGGAGAGGGAGGAGAGAGGCCAATGAGAGAGGGTAGAGAGTGGGAGAGAGGTGAATTGTATATGTATATCGGTTAGATAATTGTATATTGTACATATGTATGTGTATATTCTGGCGAATTATATTATACATATACAAATGTGGCTAATTATACAAACTCGAAGTCAGTCCATGTAATTAATGTATAACGTTAGTCGCGAGTTGTAAATATAACAAACTATAGCTATGATGAGTAATTAAGTAGTATAAGTTTGCTTAACAACATAATTTTCCCTATTAAAAATAGCTAGAGTTTTCTTTTTTCTTCTCTTTTTACAGCCGGACAAATATATTCATAAATAGCCAACTGCAACTTTTTTGAATTAATTAAAAAAAATATAGACAAAAAAAAAATGAGGAGTAAATGAACAACTTCTAGTACCTTCACGATGTAGACAAAATATGCGTATTATAAGGCCCTATTAAAAAAATTATAAATAGTTTTCTCTTTATATTTTAGGGCTACTAATATAGTTTTCCATTTAATATGAAGTGGGATACAAAATATTTATATAGTTTAGAAAATAAATATTCATGTCGCCATCTGCCTATTATAATCTCAATATGTACCGAAAAAGAATTATTATTTTTTTGTTCATTACAAGTAGTATTAGTCAAAGCTAATGTTAGTAATTCTCTAAAATATGATTCTTTAGTACCTATAAATAAATATTAGTTTTCATATTAACAATCTTAAGCATGCATTGTTTGATTGTGTTTTTAGTGTTAAATAAAAATGTATTAGGCACAAACACTTTAGTATTTACAAAAGTTAGGTAAAAACAAATTCAAACCATTTGAGTTATAAATGATTCAATCAAACAAGTTTTCATTTGAGTGTTTTGCAAAATAAGTTTGAGAATAATTAGGAAATGTGAATCGGGATAATTTCAGAGATACTCTCTCAGATTTGACTTAGTAATACCAACTCAAGTTCGAAAATTCAGAATTGCCAAACTATGCTCTGAATATGAAGCCTTCAAGATGAAATCCGGAGAACCACTTCAAGATATGATCACCAAATTCACTACTTTGGTAAACGAGTTAATCTCCTTGGGAAAGTATACACCACTGAGGAACAGGTAGACAAAGTGCTTAGAACCTTGCCTAGGTCATGGGAAATAAAAGTTACTGCAATCAGAGAAGCCAAGGACTTAACAAATATGACCTTGGATGAACCGCTAGGAAATCTCAAAATATATGAGATAAATGTTGACAAAAGAGGTGAAGGAAACAAAGAGAAAAATCTTGGACCCAAAGCAACTGAGAGTGATGAATCATATATAGATGATGAGGATTTAGCACTGATAAGTAGAAACTTCAAGAAACTCTTCAAAAGATGAATGAATTCTAGAAAAAAGTCATCACCCACCAAGGAAAAGACTACATAAAAACCACAAAGTGGATGATGCTTGAAGTGTGGTAAAATTGATCATCAGATTAAGGATTGTCCTATGTGGGTGTCACGACCCGATTCCTCGAGTCATGATGGCACCTACTATAACCCACATGTAGGTAAGCCAACCCGTAACCCAGAATAACAAGTAATGGGTCTGAGGGCAGAAACTAAACAAAAATAGGTAAAATTTAAGATAACAACATAAACAAGCGGAAGCAAACCAAAACATATATACAAATAAAGATCTCTCCCAAAACCTGGAAGTCACTAGTACAGAGCTACTAACAAAACGAGTACAAGTCCCAAAAGTGGACCACAGAGACTGGACTGTATCGAAAGGTAAAAGACAAGTCTATATACACAGATGGAGACTGAAATAGTACAAAACGTCGTGTGCTCACCCCCGTCTCCGGATCAAACTACTCAAAACTGGATCAACGCTGGACACTGGTGCTCGAACCTGTATCACGAAACAGATGCAGAGCGTAACATGAGTACCAAAACAACAGGTACCTAGTAGGCATCATAGGCCGACTGAACTTGAAAAGTAAAGGCAATATGAAAAGAAGGAATAACACAAACCGAAGTCAAGAACGAAAATCTAACTAACAATGGAATGCACACGAGTGTAAAAAGAACTAACTAAAGTAATCTATAAGCTAACTACACCTAACTGGACCCCATAAGCCCAGAAGGTACACTCGTGCGCAAGTTAAATAAAAACCCGAACGGACCCCCATAAGCTCGACGAGTACACATAATAATAATAGCTAAAGAGAATCGCATATAAGAACCCAAGAACGGAGAACATCAAACTAGAACCTCAACCCTAATTAGTAGAATCTGACAGTACGGAGGCCGAACCTCGAATCGGATGCTCACCAGAAGTTCCCAAGTAACCAATCACAAGTTTCAAGTATTTGAGGCTAAACCTCTAACCGAATGCTCACCAGAAGTACCCAAGTAACCAATCACAAGTATCAAGTATCTGAGGCTGGAACTCTAACCGGATGCTCTATATAAGTATCTGGACAATAGAGGTCAAACCTTAAACCGGATGCTCCATATAAGTATATGGGCAATAGAGGTCGGACCTTGAACCGGATGCTCTATAAAGGTGTCAATGTAGCTATTGAAAGAGTCCTAATCGATCCACGCTCATAAATGTCCGTGGAATGCCGTCCATACGTAGCCAATCAATATAAGTCCTTGGAACCGAATCGAAAATCAAATTCAAATCGCGAAGCAGAATTAGTATCGCCGACGTAACTTGTGAAGCTGTAACATCGGGGAAAATAAGGATAACTAAAGTTGGAGCAAGCGTATCGCCTAGCTAAGGCCTAAACTATCATACTCATGTCTGCTACAATAGTCTACAGGGATCTAAGCCGGCCGAGCAATATCGGGGCAAAACTAAGGCCTATCGGATCCGAATCATGTATTTCTAAGGCAAGCCTAAACTAAGGCCCAACATGCTTCAAATAAACAATAATTAAGCATGCAAGCACTTCGCATAGCGAGGAGGGTAAAAAAATAACACAAAGCATGCTCACAGTTACCTGATAATTCTCAAAATAGGCCAAAAACATGATTTCTAAACACCTATGCATGATTCAATAACTACCAACCCTAATCCCAACTAATCAACATGCATTCACACTCTCAAACTCAATCTAAGAGAGGAAAACCATAGCCTACCTGTAGGCCGATCACACGCGCTCCAAAATCACTTTTCAGAGCTTTCCCTTTCCGAATGGTCTCGAAAGGCTGCCCCGCTATCAAAAATAGAGTCACATTGTTATTACGATCGTTTAGACACCAGAATCACAACAAATGGAGACGGACCAATTTCGGGGTCAAAACGGGCAAAGTGGGACCCGCGGTGGAAGTTCTGGAATTAACCCCAAAAGTGGGTCCTAACCAATTCCCCCAGCTCATGTCCCAAAATGAGACACAATTCGGGGATCGTGAACAACACAATATCAACATGAAACAAAAACCCAAATTTTCTCAAGAACTAGAAATGGGACAGCAGTTGAATCAGTAAATTTACCAGAAACGGGAGGTCTATAGAGAATTACGACAACACCACGACGTTCTCCTCGAAAAACCACTCAAGATAGCCTCAAGAATCACTGAAATCGGACCTAAAATGGTTGAGAAAGCAAGTATCAAAAATTCCAAAATCAAGCTCACAAAAAAGGGTCGTGGCAGCAGGTATTTTACGAAAATTACCTCAAACGGGGACCCCAAATCACTATCGGAGCTCACCAACGCGTTCCTTGCGAAAAAACTCACAGGATGAACCTTTGAATCACTGAATTTGGACTTGAAATGAGAGAGTTATGAGCGTCTAAGGTTTGGGAATGTTTGCTGATATATCTGCATTATATAGTAGATTTTCTGCAAATTTTTTTCCAAAATTAAAACCTCCGACGGGGTGCTCCGAACTCGTTCGGAACTCTGTGCACGTAAACGAAATATGCCAACATACCAAATTCGATATTCCAGACTCAATGGCATAGTCAAAATTTCCATACAAGGTCATCTTGACAAAAAGTGGGTCCCACACCAAATGTCATTTTAAGTCAAAAACCACAAAAGAGCTCAGAAAAATATCAAAAACCTCGATACACAAAAGAAAGGTCAATCTAGACCAAACTTGACATTCCGGAGCTAACCGCGCTGATGGAATTCTCATTCGAGCGCGTTTACTCAAAATGTTGACCAAAGTCAAACTTAGGCTTAAACTTAAAGTTAAAATGCCTAATCGCACCGACTCACACTAAAAACCTCGAGAGTCATGTCAACTATGCTACTAGCCTAAAATGACCCTTCCAGAGCTGATGGAATCGTCAGAGTTGGATTCTGATGTCATCTTCTTGAACTTTTGATTGAAAATGATCGTTCAAGGTTCATAAGCTCCAAAACACAAAAACTAGCACCAAAACCAAACGAACGACCAGGTGACCGAACTGTCAGTCCCAGCAAGTCATAAATGACTTGGGGTCACTACAGGAACGGTCTAAACTATACACAGAAGTCAAGACACAAAAATGACCATGAGGGTCATTACAGAAGCAAAATGGAGAAAGGAAAGGGCTGAATAAGAGAAGAGGGAACTTTTAAGCAAAAGAAAAAACAAAGAGATGGAAAAGGCGATGTATGCAGCTTGGGGAACAGGTTCAGACATATATGAAGAAGATGTTGATGACATTGTTTTAATGGCCATAGAAGAATCAAAATCCGAACCTGAATCAGATTCTGAAGGAGTGGAGGTAAATCTCTTTGATCTTAAAGATAAGCTAACTAAATTCTCTAAGAAAAAATTATCCTTCTTAACGCTCACATCTATAGATACAATTCAAGAACTAGTTAAAACCAAGAAACAATTGCTTGCCTCCGTGACTAGTTTAAAATTTGAGTATATCGATCTCGAAAAACTCAACAGTGAACTACAGGAGAAAACCAAGCAATTGTTGCAGAAAATTCAGCAACTTGAAACCTGCAATCTAGAACTAAAGTCTGAAAATGTAAAACTGAAAATTCTTGGTAAAGAAAAATCGTGTGATCAACCCAAGCATGAACATAAAGTGAATAAACTCAAAAATGACTTAAGCTCGGAAAAAGAAAAATCTAGGAAAATGAATCTTGAATTGTCCAAAATAAAAACTGATCTGGAAAGAGCAAATAAATGGACAAGATCATCCATGATAGTCACACATCTGGGTAACAATACTAGAAATATTAAGGCTGGAATAGGTTTTGATAAATCTCAATATGAAACTCCTTTATTTTGTAGTCTCTGTGGTAAAACTGGTCACTCTAAACTAAATTGTCAAAGAACCAAAACTAACACACATCTAAGGAACAAACACTTTCTAAACAAAACAGGACTTCCAAACTAGATAAACATAGATCTTATTCATTCTTTTGATCAAAACAAAGGACCCAAGTTGATCTGGGTTCCTAAAACTAACCTCTAATTGTTCTTTCAAGAAGAAGTGAGAGGAAGTAAGCAGCATTGGTACATGGGCAGCGCTTGCTCAAAACGCATGACTGGAGACAAAGCAATGTTTCTCTCACTTGAAGAAGGAAAAGGTGGAATGGTAGCATTTGGTGGTGGAAAAAAAGGACAAATCAAAGGCATTGGTAAGATTGGAAGTTCTGATAAACACTCAATCGAAAAGGTGTACTACGTAGAAGGACTAAAACATAATCTGCTTAGTATATCCCAACTATGCGACAAGGGAAACAAGGAACAGATACAAGAAACAGGTTACACAGAAACAGTAAATGAAAACAGTGTTGAAACTCACGAGAAAGATGATGCCGCTGAAAAGGTTCCTGATGAAAACCAAATAGACCTGAACGATGGTCAAGATACAGAACAACCAAATTTGGTTCTAAAAGATTACAAATACCAAGGATCACATCCATTGGACAATTTACTTACTGATCTTAGTTCTGGAATAACCACCAGATCAGGGATAAAAAATCATTATGCCTTTCATGCATTCGTATCCATGATGGAACCAAAGAAGATCAGTGAAGATCTCCAAGATGCAGACTGGATTATGGTCATGGAAGAAGAACTAAATTAGTTTGAAAGGAGTAAAGTCTGGCATCTGGTGCCTAAACCATCAAATAAAACCATAATTGGTACAAAGTGGGTGTTTCGAAACAAGTTAGATGAACATGGTACTATAACAAGAAGCAAAGCTAGGCTAGTAGTCCAAGGGTACAATCAAGAAGAAGGGATAGTTATGATGAAACATTCGCACCTATGGCCAGGTCAGAGGCAATCAGATTACTCATTGCATTTGCATCTCACATGGACTTCACCCTGTATCAAATGGATGTTAAAAGTGCATTTCTTAATGGTTTACTAAAGGAAGTAGTATTTGTCAAACAACCTCTTGACTTTGAGAACAATGACTATCCTGATTATGTCTATAGACTTGATAAGGCTCTTTATGGGATAAAACAAGTTCCAAGGGCATGGTATGATAGATTGTCAAAGTTTCTCCTAAGCCATGGCTATTCAAGAGGAAAATTGACAACACATTTTTTCTCAGAAACAAAGGAAAGGACCTACTGATAGTACATGTGTATGTTGACGACATCATTTTTAGAGCCACAAACAAGACTCTCACAAACAATTTTGGCAACCTTATGAACAACGAGTTTGAGATGAGCATGATTGGCGAATTAAACTACTTCCTGGGGCTTCAAATAAAGCAAACACAATCAGGTACCTTCATTCATCAGCAAAAGTATGTCAAGGAACTACTCAAAAGGTTCAACATGGAAGATGCTAAACAAATTGATACCCCAATAGCTACAGCTACAAAATTAGACGTGTAAGGAACAAGTTCTGTTGTGGAACAAAAACTGTATAGAGGCATGATTGGGTCACTCTTGTATCTTACCGCCAGTAGGCCTGATATTGTGTTCAGCGTGGGATTATGCGCTCGATTTCAAACTAGTCCCAAAGAATCTCATCTCCAAGCTGTTAAAAGAATTCTCAGATATTTAAAAGGAACCACTGATTTAGGACTATGGTATCCAAAGGGAAGTAACTTCGAATTAGTAGGGTATGTCGATGCAGATTATGCTGGTTATCTAGCAAACAGAAAACATACCACAGGCATGACTCACTTTATAGGTTCATGTTTAATTTCATAGGGATCAAAGAAACAGAACTCAGTCGCACTATCCACCGCGGAAGCTAAATATGTAGCAGCAGCCTCGTGTTGTGCTCAACTACTATGGATCAAACAACAATTTAGTGATTTTGGTCTTAGTATTAAGTGTGTCCCGATTTTTTGTGATAACACAAGCGCAATTAACATTGCAAAGAATCCTGTCCAACATAAGAGAACTAGACACATAGATATTTGTCATCATTTTTTAAGGGACAATGTAGAAAAAGGGAAAATTTCCATGAATTTTTGTGCCACTGAACAACAAATTGCAGACATTTTCACAAAGGCATTAGCAAGGGAACATTTTGAAAGGAACAGGTTGGAATTAGGAATGATGAAGATCACCTGAGTATCTCTGCTCACGAGAGTAAACTATGGCACTTGATTATGTATTATTATGCTAAAAGTTTTTAATACTCATAACAAACTGTAACTAACGAATTCATCATTCTCAAGTAATCAGGAACTCAAGGATTTGGACTTCAAAAATCATCATCCTACACTAAAAGGTATGTCTACTATACTTATTTAAGTGAGACCAAAATATTAAGACTTGTGCACTGGTACCGTTCCTGCATTAAATACCTGTCAGAAGGATTTTTTTTAAAACCGCCAAAATCAAAATCAATCTGACTTCTCCATCAAATCAACATGTTCCTCTTCTCCAAAAACCCTTCCACTTCCCTGTAATCATTCTCAAACCTTCTTTATTTTTTACTCTCCACAGAAACCCATTCTCCTTCATTCGTCTCTCTCCTAAATTCATCAAACCCTATTTTCAAAATCACGGCGTCTCCCTCAAATTTAAACCTTGCCCTTATTCCTTTTGAAAATCCAGAAAATCTCTTTGAATTACCTGTTGGCATGTTCATTGACCCTTGCGGAATAACCCATCTCGCATATCCTCTTATAGAAGAAGCATCAATTCAGGGGGAAAGAAAAAACCAGAGTTTGGGGTCTGATTTAGGAGATGAAACGATAGCACGTAGTGAGGGGGAACAAATATCCTCAAAGGAACAAGCTCATTCTTCTTGTGATGATGACGATGATATTTCATTGGTCCAACTGGTTTCTAATAGACTTCATTCACGACTAAGTATAATCTTGTCGACCCATTGCTATGATTTTTCCAGATACTCATAAAAGTCTTACTTCTAACCCATCAGTGAAGGCTCCAGTTCGAGTGACTCGATTTGTACAGCGTACTCGGGATGCAATGCTTCTTGCTAAGTCGACTAAGAAAACTCGCTCGGTGCAAAGTAAGTTTGTTCTCCCTTCTAATCCTATAGAGATTGATGATGATGACATTATTGGACCCAAAAAGAGTAGAAAACAAAAAAGAAATACATCTAAACCAGAATAATCTGGTCCCAAAGAAATTGATGAAATTGACTCTGCTAGGGCATTATCCTTTAGGAAAAGAAGTGTGATTAGGGGTAGGGTAATTACTGGATTTGGGGGTGACGAGATGAGTGAATTACTAGCTCTTGTGCAAGCCAGATGATGGATTGAACTACTTAGTCAAGGAACCCTTAGGCGTAGAATGGGTGGAGAGGAAACCAGGGAGTTCTACCTTATTGCAACAGGGTCTACTACGTCAATTTCAAGTACTGTTTGTGGTGTTTCGTTCACCCTCAATGCTGAGATTTTATCCTCTATACTCGGGGTACCAAATAGTGGATGGGGTCACTACGTTAAGCGAAATTGGCCACCTCTAGATGGTAACATCTCTGCTCTTGAAATATGTCACCGATTTTCAAATGATCCTACACTGAATGAGTATACCAGAGTTGATAAAGGAGTTTTGTAACCCTTGCATCGTTTGTTGTTTGATGTTGTGCATAAAATAATACTACCTCGAAAGCAAAAAAGGACGGAGGCAAATTATTTGGATCTCACTCTTATGGAGTTGTTGCTATCTAAGATCCAAATTAACTTGCATGCCTTGATTCTCAGTCATATACATGGTGTATGTGTGTGTGATTAAAAGGAACGTGGACTGGCGTATGGGTTCTGGCTTGGTATGGTGTTTGAACATTTTGGTGTTCCGTTGGAGAGTGGCAAATTCAGACCATTAAGGATGTACTAGGGGTTGTGGATCATGAAACTATACCTGCTACAAAGAGAGGGGCAAATGCACCTATGCAATGATTGAGAGCCTCGTTGACTGCTAAGAATGAGGAAATTACTACACTACAGGGTTCTCACTCTGCTGCAATAGATAAGTTGCACATTGATTATGGTCTGAAGCATGCTATATTGGCTGAAGAAAATTCAAGGCTTAAAGAGGAGCTTGCTCAGACTCAGGTTGCGTTGAATACTGAGAGATTATCTAATTCCGATCATCTAAAGCACCTCTATGAACTACTAACCAAAGTCTTCCCTTCCTCGTCCTCTGCTTTACCACCATCTGTCTAAATATCCGCTTGGTTATGCTATGTCTTGTGTTTTGGGTCCTCACTTTTTCAAGTCTTTAGTAGACATTTCTGTTTTTGTGGATAATGGTTTTTGTTTCTGATCTGTGATGTAACTAATGACTCAGTTTGGTGTGTTTTTTTATAGCTTGTTGTGATATTATTGCTTGTGGCATGGATATCTCTTTATCTTCAAATGTTTTGCCTAATGTCAAAAGGGGGAAGAAAGCGTGCATATGTGTTTACCTGTTCGATACAAGCGGAAAGAATTTGCCATAGTAAAAAAGGGGGAATTTGTTAAAGCCTCTAAGTTTTGAAGAATGGCAAAGTGAATAGAATAGGTCATGCATACGTGATACAAAAGTGTTTTGTCAAAAACGTATAGAAGAAGGAGTTCACGGTTAATAAAGTTTTCTTAATCAATTAAGGAAAACTGCATAAAGTAGGAAAACTACTATGCATACGGATTCTGTGAAAGAAGTCAAGTACAAATAGGAGTCCAAGTTGAGTTAACAAGGCTTTGTAGCGGCAAAGACAAAGTTGAGTCGAACAAGGACTTGCTGGAGTTCTAATTTATAAATAGGGGGTTATTTTCATTAGAAAGATGGTGCACTTACATTGAGAGTAATATCAAAACATGATCAAGAATTTGAGAGAGTTTTGATTTTTATTTTAGGGAGTGCTGCGAGTTGAGAGAAATATTGTACGATTGTAGTCAAGAGTTTTTGAATACAATCAAGTGTTTGTGAGTAGGTTTCGTTTGACAAGTTGAATAACTTGAAGAACGATAGAAGACTTAAACCTGGGGTTTTTTGTCTTGGGTAGTTAGGAATTAGAGTTTATAATTCCTTATGTTACAGAGCTTTGTAATCGTTGTTTTATTTGAAGTTTCATAAATAATACAAAGTACTGAGCAAGTTGTTATACTAAATTATTTATTGTTAAGCTTCAAATAAATAGGAACGAGTAGTCAGTACGTGTTCCTTTATAGAATTTCAGGAGGGTAGAATTCCAACATATATTATCTAAACTCAAATGAAATAGCGAGCTTATTTCATCCGTTAAAGAATCTCCCAGAATAACGTTACCATTTGCAACACTCTAACAATTCTCAAGTGTCTAATGCAGGTGGTGTGAGCTTGTATAACTAATACAGTTTTTATTTGCTATATACAGAAGAAATTCAAATGGCTCCCTCACTGTACTGATGCTATAAGATGTAATTTTGAGAAAATGGCATCTGCAAGGATGACACAACTTTTTCAAGATGTTAGGAAAACCTTGCCTCAGAAATCAATGAAATCGCACAAAGTGAGACGTGGCTAAGGTTGTTCCTGGAATCTGTGTGGTGTATCAAGTTTATTCATTCATAATTCAGGTCAGGTTTGAACGTGTACAACGCATCATCTTCGAATGGGCAATCATCTCAAGAAGACAATCAAGCTTATGATGAGGATGAAAGTGGTGATGACTCTAATAGTGTGAATGACAGTGGTTCTGCCCATGACTCTGATAGCGTGAATGAAAGTGAGGATTGAGATAGTTGCGGATTTCTTTTCATAGGAATTACTATCTTGAGCAATATTTTCATATATATCTGCAAGAAATTTCCTTTTGTTTCACAAAATCTTATCTCCAAACGCCTACGGATTTACTTGGGAATCTTCATAGGGAATTGCTTGCGAAATATTTCTATGAAAATCCCCAAGAAATTTCATTTTTATAAGAAATTTTGGTAAA
>NC_064287.1:52435342-52451751 GCF_019186545.1 Solanum stenotomum | reverse complement strand
TAGTTAGGAATTAGAGTTTATAATTCCTTATGTTACAGAGCTTTGTAATCGTTGTGTTAATTGAAGTTTCATAAATAATACAAAGTGCTGAGCAAGTTGTTATACTAAATTATTTATTGTTAAGCTTCAAATCAATAGGAACAAGTAGTCAGTACGTGTTCCTTTATAGAATTTCAGAAGGGTAGAATTCCAACATATATTATCTAAACTCAAATGAAATAGCGAGCTTATTTCATCTGTTAAAGAATCTCCCAGAATAACGTTACCATTTGCAACACTCTAACAATTCTCAAGTGTCTAATGCAGGTGGTGTGAGCTTGTATAACTAATGCAGTTTTTATTTGCTATATACAGAAGAAATTCAAATGGCTCCCTCACTATACTGATGCTATAAGATGTAATTTTTTGAAAATGGCATCTGCAAGGATGACACAACTTTTTCAAGATGTTAGGAAAACCTTGCCTCAGAAATCAATGAAATCGCACAAAGTGAGACGTGGTTAAGGTTGTTCCTGGAATCTGTGTGGTGTATCAAGTTTATTCATTCATAATTCAGGCCAGGTTTGAACGTATACAACGCATCATCTTCAAATGGGCAATCATCTCAAGATGACAATCAAGCTTATGGTGAGGATGAAAGTGGTGATGACTCTGATAGCGTGAATGACAGTGGTTTTGCCCATGACTCTGATAGATTGAATGAAAGTGAGGATTGAGATAGTTGCGGATTTCTTTTCATAGGAATTACTATCTTGAGCAATATTTTCATACATATCTGCAAGAAATTTCCTTTTGTTTCACAAAATCTTATCTCCAAAGGCCTACGGATTTACTTGGGAATCTTCATAGGGAATTGCTTGCGAAATATTTCTATGAAAATCCCCAAGAAATTTCATTTTTATAAGAAATTTTGGTAAAAAATTTGCAAGAATTTTCGTTATGTATCGCAGATAAATACGCAGGTAACACATGCGGATTTTAATTCCCCAAGTAAATTACCTAGGGCTTGTATAAATCCGCAGGTAAGAGTTACCTACAAAGGTTTTTCCATCGGATTTCATTTTGCGAGAAAATTCGCAGGTAATCAAGTTACCTGTGGATTTTACTATGTTATCCCTAGGAAAATCCCCAGGTAATCAGTACTTTTCTTATAGTGAGAGATGAGCTAGCTAATACAATTTTATTAATTATATTTTGAATTGAAGATTATTATTATTAAAATGTAGTAGGCCTAAAATAGGGATTTTGATGACCGGTAGTTGAGTAGTGTGCATGGACAAATTTGGTTATGAGTAAATGAGTATGTTGTGTTTGAGAGTTGATAATGTTAGTATAAATAGGTAGTGAGACATGCATATATATTGATTATAATATTGATAGATAAAATATGGAGTTAATCTTGTTTGCTACTGTTGTTATATTAATTGTGACTAATAATAATATTGCAGCTCAACCAATAAGTTACGACCACATGCAGATGATCGTACAATGGCCTCCAACCTATTGTGGGAGGTCAGATGTACATTGCAAGCCCTTCATATCTAAGTTGCGGTTCACAATCCATGGCCTTTGGCCAGGGCATGCTAACGGGGAAACTCATACTAATACATGCCCTCTTCCTCCAAAATCAAATACGGTCGATAAAGTGGTACGACGACAAACGTATATATAATTATTATTATTTTTCTATAGTATATGATTTCTAATACTACTTATTATATACTACTATACAGTGGTTAAATGACAGGAGCCTAAAGAATGACTTGGACACGTATCTTTTATGGTTGGTTGGCTCAACGAATCCTTATGGAGGCATGAGTGGAAGAAGCATGGGTATTGTACATCAAACATCGTCCCAGATGTTGACTATTTTAACGGGGCGATACGATTTGCCAAACTACTGGAAGGTATGGTTCCAACGCTTACAAGCAATGGAATGCCTCCGACAAATCATCTTGCTTACACCGTAATGGGTATGAAGACATTAATATCCGAAAAAGTGTTAAACAATACAAATATTAAGGTTTACATCTCATGTGAGACCGCCAATTCTTCTTACGTCTTCTTGACACATATTCATTTTTGCTTGGATAAACGCCTTAACACATTTATAGCTTGCCCCACCAGTACAGCCCCAAGAGGATGTGATAGAGGAAACAATCTCGTATTTCCAACTACGGTAATTATTGTTATATGATCTTAATTTTATCTTGCCCCTCCCTAATTGCATGCATCTAATTAATTAATTATTATTTTCTTTTATTTTCAGGCAATTTATCACTGATCAAGGAAGCTCGCTTATCGGAGACTAGCTAATATATATCATCTCTGTCGTCTATGTTCCTTTTAAAACAATATTATTACTCCATATATTATGTTGTGGATGAGTCTACGTTCCTTTAGAATATTATTATTATGTTGTGGATGCTGCATTTACTTAAATTATATATATATATAATGCGGATGAATAGTTTTATACAATCGCAAGGAAGCCCTAGATGTTACGTACAACAACAACTATTTACAATTTATATACAAAAAATAGTTTGCTTGAGGCTAGAGTGAAGTTTCTCAACCTATAATTTGCCGATTGAGATAATGATCCCTACGAGCTGCACTTGGATTGAAAAGCTATGAATTCTCACACAATTTGTGATCATGTGACATAACACATTAGTGTATGCATATCGAATAAAGACAATTTCTTAAACGTAATCATACTCGATACAATGTTATTAAAGTTGGTATAATAATAGATTTAGGGGCTACTGCTATAATTTTCCACTTAGTATGAAGTGGGATACAAAATATTTGTATTTTTTAGTAAATAAATATTTAAGTCGTCATTTACTTATTTTTATTCATTACAAGTTAGTATTAGTCAAACCCAACAACACACATTCTCAGTCCTATATGGGCATACACACAACAACACACATTCTCAGTCCTATATGGGCATATGCGCAACAACACACGTTCTCATTTCTATATGGGCATATGCACAACAACACACATTCTCAGTCCTATATGGGCATACGCGCAACAACACACATGCATTTTCAGCCCTATATGGGCATACGCGCAACAACACACATTCTCAGTCCTATATGGGCATACGCGCAACAACACACATTCTCAATCCAACAAGCCAAAACAATGGAATCCCAGCTGCCTCGACGACTGTCTTCACATTAACAATGCAAGAGTTATAAGGAAAATAAAAGGTAATTTTATGTCTGACAATGTCAATAACAGATGCAACATTAATTAAAAGACACTTAGGATGTGCCACTTTAATAAAAATTAAAATGCTCACAATCACCAACAACTTAAGAGTATAAAAACACTACTATTACACACGATAATCTCATATTGCACATAATTAAAGCTAGAATGAACAATAAATAAATAACATGTAGTAAATGTTATCCAATATNAAAAAATGACTATTTCCAAATTTCAAGCTTTTTCATATTCATTTTTAAATTGTCGGATGTTACAAATATGCTTAAAGCTCTTATTGAAATTTAATATCTGGCCGACACTTTTGTCAAACAACGACTGAGATGGAGCTCACTATTCCCTTGTCGTTTAATTGTTACTAAGCTCTCTTTATAATAGTAAACCCCACAACCACCACACTCTGGATCTGACTTCAGGCCCGGATGACGAAATTCAAAAAGTCTCGTCTTGTTTGTCCTAACATTATATGAGATTCACAAAAATGATTACGTATTATGAACAAAATAATGTTCATACAAAAAACATCACAACTTAAATCTAGTATACATAAACAAAATCAGAAAATTGCATTTACAGTTTCATTGTTCTTTTTTTTTTACATTTCAGTAATATACAAATACAAACAATAAATCGTAAAGAATACTAACCAGAACGATCCCATCTACCACCATGTTTAATTAATATAGATAAGACGCGTCCATTACAACAAAATGGAGATTATTCAACCTAAAAAAATTGAATCTACTCGTGAGTGACGCCAAATTTTGGAAAAAAAAAAACAAAGAGAGAGAAGCTTTTGAACAAAATGAATAAAATCTGATTTTTTTAAATTAATGTTAACAGATTTAAGTGAAATAAGGAAAATAAATATTCCTAATTTGTTTGAATCTCCTAAATTTATGTCAATTAACAATTGTCATCAATGAATTCAAAATTAGTTAATACATCTTTATCCGTTTTTTATCTTTTTATTTTTTTCAAAATCAATTTTTTATTTTTTTTATCTTTTTATTTTTTTCAAAATTGATTTTTTACAATTACTTAAAAAAACTCTTTTTAATAAATTGTTAGAACCTGAAATTATTTATTGTTATAACCTAAAAGAATCATTATATTGTTATAACTTGAAATTATTAGTCTTATAAATGTCATTTATAAAATTTTCACCACAAATAATAATAATTTTGTATCAAACTTAATAAGTATATACACATAATTGTTTACCTAAACTTAGTACAAAGATGTATGATTTATTGGTATGATTGATATATATCAGTCGTGGCTGATGTCACAAAAGAGATGGATACAATTACTGAAATGACAGGAGCCTAAAGAATTTCTTGGGTTTGTATTGGCCTTCTTTGGAGTTTCGCTGGACTGACGAAAAGTTATGGAAGCATGAGTGGGACAAGCATGGGTATTGCATATCAGAAATCGTCCCAGATGTTGAATATTTTAATGGGGCGATAACATTTGCGAGACGACTGAAAGATATGCTTAAAACGTTAGAGAAGCGTGAAATGGGTCCGAAAAATCATCGTGCTTACACCGTAACGTAACGGGTATGAAGACATTTATCTCTGAACAAGTGTTAAACGACAAAACTATTGATGTTTACATCTCATGTGATCAGCGGGCTAGTTCTCCTTACGTCTTCTTCTTGAAGCAAATTCACTTCTGTTTGGACAAATCGCTCAACACATTTATATCTTGCCCCAAAAGTACTGCCACAAGAGGCTGTGGTAGAGTAGCCGATCAAAATCTCATATTTCCAACTAGGCTACGTACGTAAAATATTATTAATATATACTATACTCCGATCCCTTGCATGCATTTAATTATATTTACTAATTGTTTTTTTTACTTTTCTTAATTAATTTTCAGGCAAGGAAGCTTAATTATCAAGGATCGGATCGGATCGGAGACTAATATATATATATATATATAAATCTCTGTCATCTATGTTCCTAGCTTTTAAAACAATATTATAATATATAGTTGATCGATGATGGTTACATGTTGTGGATGACATATATGTGGACGATTTTGAGTTTTTGTTGGGTCGGAAGCATGAGTACCACTGACCAATTCTACATTGGAAGTTTGTCATCACAAGTGTAGCTCCCTCGTGTGTTAATTTGAGAAGAAGGATTTGAATATATAATAGATTTGATGGGCTGCTATTATAAGTAAAGATTGTATAAGTTGAACGTCATATATAATACCCTTTAATTTATTAATGATTTGTCAAATTGAACAATTTATTCTAAATGATGAATGGTGTAACAAGTTAATATATATGCTACACTTTTCCTTCTCTCTTTTCACAATATATATATATATATATACAAGACAAATATATTCATAAATGGCCAATTATAGTTTTTCTAAATTAGTAATAAAAAAAGATATAGACATGAGAAAGAGAAATGAGCAATAATCCATTGAGACATCAATCAATACAAATAAAAACTTCATTGCGACACTTAATTCAAACTTACTTGGCAGATACATGTGCTTAAGCTTCATGTCAAAAGCCCAGAAGTGCCATCATTGGGGTAAAAATGTACAAAGTGTTTTAAAAAGGTATAGTTATGGAAAAAAATCAAATTTGAATACAACTTAAATAAAGATTTCAAAGTACACTTGACCCACTTTTGTTATCCTAGTTCACTATAACAATAAGGTAGTGAACTCCCTGGCATGCGATAATGTGATGATAAACTTCTTATTATAATTCAATACTTTTTGAACTGTGCATAAAGGTTTCCATCACACGACTTAAAGTTTCAACCTTTACTATAACAACAATCATGACTATAAGCAAACTTGTAGCTGTAACAAGGTGTTACACTATGCTCTCTCGTATCCCCTAGGCAAGCACATAAATAGGATAATTTAATGTCATTAGTTTGCTCGTCATAAAAAGAACTTCACTGTACTCAAAATTCACAATGAGAGAATACATAAATGAACTAAGAAGTAAGAACAAAGTTAGAGAATACATTTACATTTTAATGAATAAGCTTAAGGCCACTTATTGGAATTTGATATCTGATCACCAATTTTGTCATCAAGAAGCTCTCATGTGATCGAGCTATCCATTCCCTTGCTGTTTAATTGTTACTAAACTCTGTTTATAACAGTGAACTCCACAGCCACTCAAAATTGGGCTTTTGCTTAGGCGTGGATGACGAAATTCAAGATGTCTCGTCTTCTTTGTTTTAACATTATAGGAGATCAATCGGGAACGTCTAGTTGCCAAAATTAGAGAGCTATCACAACAACACTTAATAGTTGAAAAACAATGAAAGGTAGCAAATTTATTCCAAACCCCTGGTTGAATCATTACCCATACATCAAAAACAAACATGTCAACTTCGTTCAAAATAGCAATGAAATCATCAAGAATTATTAGATCTGCAGTGCAACTACAAATAGCATAATCATGTGGCGGCCCTTCAATCATATCAAACACCTCATTCCCAAAGTTGAATGAAAGAAATTTGAAACTAAAGTTTAAATCGAGATTTCTCTTTAACATCCAATAATAAGATCCATTCAGATAAGTAGTACTACCACAAAAGGTATCCACACATTCAACATTTCGATTGTCGTAGACATTTTCATGTTTGAAGATTCTCCATGAATCTCTAGAACATGAATACACAACTGCATATTCATTCTTATAATTATAGAAAACCACTTTATAGTCGTTAGTCAGGGGATCTAATCCAAACCCAAAAAAACGATTAAAACTAAAAAATGATTTGAACTTGATTTCGACTGTACTAGGAAGGTATCTCACCTCCCTAGTAGCAGGATTCCACAATGCACACAAGATGTCATTATTAATTTCTCTTTCCAAGAAAAACAAGCCATCGATAGAGCCTAAGAGGTTCGTCATACCTTCAAAATTTTGGGGATTTACTTCATGTATAGGAGAATCTATACCATTATCAGAAATGAAAGTGAGGGGAGGTAAATCATCGGGAGCACCATAATCATAAATCAAAAGTTGTGGGGGATTATTCTTGCTAAAATTCAAGTGTTCACGGATAAAGCTAGGATTTTTGATAAGAGTGTACCAATTTTTGCAGACACATTTGAACCTCAACAATGACTTCACAGGCGATCTGATTAAAATTTCCCTGATTGAATCTTCGAGAAAATCCCAACCATTATCATTGGTATCCATACCAATACAACCTCGATCTTTCCGTTCAAGAACACAAAAAAAGAAAAATCAATAAATATAATAAAAAATTCGTCATTTTAAATTGTAGTCCTTTTACTTAATAATAATTGTTATTTGCACTAGTATTTTGTACCGTATTATTCTTACTGATTTTACTAGTACTTAGTTGTATGATACATTTTAGTCATGTAGATTTACCAAAAAAAAAAAAAAAACAGCTTTAAAGAAAAGGAAATAATAAATAAGAAGAAATGTGAGCAATTTGACAAAATAATATTATTTGAATAGTCATCTTAGTACTATATTAGATAATTGATCTGCAGGGCGCAAACATATGTTTTTTTATTTGTTTATTTTTTTTAAAAAAAAAATAGTTGATATAAAAGATATTACCATTTTAATATATGATAGTAGCAACAAGAAAATATGTTTGACTGTGTGGTACTAAAATGACCTTAATCTTTTTGCAAATTGCTCACATTTCTTCTCATTTATTTTCCGTTTCGATTAAATTATATTGTTATTTTTAAAAAAAATAATTCCACAACGAAAATGTAGAATAGAACTTATTACAGATAAAATTAGTTTTAGACTAATATGGTAGCATAATCTACAGTTAATTACTAGTATGGATATCAATTAATTAAGATAAACATGGATTTTTTTTCTAAATAAGTTGTTTAGATAGATTTATCATAGGTGCTTTTAAAAATTCTATAATGTTTAAATTAAATAATAAATACTGTTGAGCACTTATTTTTACGTCAATTTAATAAAACTAACTCATAAAATTACGAATTTAACTAAGGCATAACTTAGAAGCTCATACTATATAACTCGAGTCCCTCACCACGTGTCAGTTCAAAGGTGGGTTTAGATTTCATTTCATCTTATTTGCTTCTCAATCCACTCAACTTTTCAATTATACTAAGATAATTTCTTTCTTTCAATTTAATTTTTTCTTGTACGGATTTTTAAGTTCAAATTAGATCCCATGACTAAGGATTATAAAGCGATCTACTATAATCACAAAGATAAATATGCAGAGGTCTACTTATGTTCTAGGGATTCATGAAAAATATTCAAACATGACGTCAATGAAACTAAAAATATTGATTGTGAAGAAATTAAGCTTATATAACACAACCAATTTTATTTGAATAGATCTTATTACTAGTTGCTATCCTGACATAAGTTATTTCACAAGTTATTCCACCATGTATATGAGATAACTTATCCATCACTATAGCAAAAAATTATGGGATATATAATCTAAAAACCTGTGTATCTAATATCTTCAACCAAACGTGGGATAAAATAATTCACTTTCTTATCTTGAGTTTATTATACCTTATACATCATAGTATCATACTAAACTATTAACAATAAGAATATTTATGGCCTAAACTATCGATGGATGGCATTTTTGTTCATTTAACATATTTTAAAAGACAATTTTGATGCTTTTTCTGTAGATGAAATTAGTAAATATGCTATGGATTATTTAATTATGTTGTGTACATTGTGGAATCTAGCTAACAGAGAGGTGAGGCACCTCCCTGCTGCCACAGTTGGGTTTGAATCTTTTAATACATGCGATCATCATATCATTTAGTGTTCGGATTTGATGCCATAACTAAGGATTATATCAAATGGAAGAATATGCGACGGTCTACTCATGTTCTAGGGATTCATGGAAAATATTCAAACATAACCTAGACATAGATCAAAATACTAAGTGTGAACGAAGCTTTTATATAACACTAATGATTATCTGATGGAAGGGCCACTAGATGGTCACGGGTTCATAGTTGGGCGGCGAATCTGATGTTGCTTGGTGACTCCATTTGCATCTTGAACTTATTCGACTAGTTTGTTTCTGATGTATGGGTAATGATCCGACCAGGTGTTTGGAACAAACTTGCAACCGTTCATTGTGTTACTCGTGTAAGTCATGTTATGACAACTTATTGATTTTGGTAACTAAAAGTTGTCACGACCTAATCCACCGGACGGTGCGGGCACCTACTCTAACACCTAAGTAGGAGAACCTTCGATTTCCAATTGTTTTAAAAGTGCGGAAAATTAAGAAAACAATAGATAAAAGGAACTTCATGAAGATTTCATAAAATAAAGAGTTTTAAACGATTTAGGTAAACTTGTAAAGTAATTAACTTCCCCCAGGATCTAGTCTAAACAGGTACAAGAGCTATTAAGATTACAAGGTATACATAATTAATAAATGACGCAACTCCCACCACACTGAAGGAAAAATAGAAGTTGTTGGAGATTGTCTTCGTCTTAACCTACAAAATATCATTGACCTTGCAACCAGACTATGCCAAAAAAGCACAGCAAGAGTAGTATCAGTACAACTACACGTACTGGTAGGCATCATCGGTCAACCCGATACCCACCGCATAATATAAAAAATTGACTAGTAGGAAACATGCAATAAAACCATTCATTCCTCCACATTTGGATCTTCTTGCACTTACCGTTCCCAAATACTTTAACATATACTAGTACACTTGACTCGAACCCCTTACTCGCTCCGTTCTTGATCATAACTTAACCATTCTATCTCTTAGAGGAACCAGGGAGGTTCCAGATATAACTATTACCAACCCGGCCAACCCCTCACGGTACACCCTTACTTCTTCCACCTCACCACTTAACCCTTGACTCAATAGTACGTTCTATCAAGGCTGTTAACTGTTTCAATAATAGCCCCTTTCCACGGTAATTCCTAACTAGTTAACATTTGCGCCATAACACCACCCTAATTCTCAACTACAATACACATGACCACCTCTCTAAGGTAACACATAGTAAAACCTAGACCCTCGATCTCCACTTACCATACCACATCCCGATTTGGGCTTGACCATTCACAATTTATTCATTGACGAGATATACCTAATTTCCTTACGACACTCTAAACCCACGTGTGTATATATATATATATATATATATATATATATATAATGCACAATCCCATTATCATTTCAGGAGCAATGTTCAATTCCACATTATCAATAACAAGTAGATATAAAAATATCAATCACAAGTGGTCCTCTCATGAAAGGCACACCCAAATTGTTAGTGTGTCGGTACGTGACACTCGATCCAATGTATGTATATGTGTCGGTACGTGACACCCGATCCAATGTATGTATGTGTGTCGGTACGTGACACCCGATCTAATGTATGTATGTGTGTCGGTACGTGACACCCGATCCAATGCATGTATATGTGTCTGTATGTGACACCCGATACAACCATCACAATCACAATCACACCCATACTGAACATACTCATAATTATGCAATCAAGTATTAAGTTCATGGCATACAATTGTACATATTTCATCTTTCCCTTAGGTTCGATTCATACATCTCTAATCCCATACATGTATACATATAACGAAGCCATTAATATGTTTATATCACACAACCAGGAAATCAACCAACACCTAACCCTAGTTCACATGATGAGGCTTTTTTCTACGGCATACGTCTGATGTAACACCTAGAAATACATGTACAACCATCCCTTTATTCGGTGCACGAAAGCCTACACATAAATTCTACCATCAATTACCAATATACTACGCAGTGAATCACAGATTTATAACTACTCAATTAAATAAACCTAGCATACCTGGGCGCCAAGTAGTCACAGAGGGATTGTAGCTCCAATCCTGGCTTTCGAACGACTAGAAGGTGGATTTTGATCGGAAATCCGCAAGCTATCGACATCCTTACACTAGAAATCTCGTTCAACTTCCTTCCCAAGCCTAGAGCAGCCTTTTCAGGGTTTTTGGGGTGATCCTCGCCTCTTTTTGGTGTTTTGGGAAAAAGGAGAAATTAAGACTTCGCGTTATTTAAATTTTGTCCGTCCTTCTCGCTTTGGCGCGCACTATCCCGCTGGAGAGCCGCCACCCTAGCGACATCTGTCCCGCTCTGGCGGGATGATGGGCCTAGTTTTCCTTGACGTTTCGCCTTTCCTAAATAACGATGATTCGGGTCGTTACAAAAATTTTCGACTAGTCTTGTATAATGTTAGGGAAAACAAGACAAGGTTTCTTGAATTACGTCATCCGAGCCTAAAGTAACATCTAGATGGAGATGGTTATAGGCTTTATTATCATAAAGAGAGCTTAGTAACAATTAAGACAAAAAAATAGTGGGCTCCATCTTAGTCGTTGTTTGACAAGAGTGATGTCCAAATATTAAATTTCAATAAGAGCTTTAAGCACATTGGATAACATTTACATGTTATTTATTTATGGTTCATTCTAGCTTCAATTAGGTGCAATATGAGATTATCGTGTGTAATAGTGTTTTTATACTCCAAGTTATTGGTGATTGAACCAATCTTTTGTCTTGTCACTTGTGTATAAGTGATTCAAAATTCTTATATGTATATAAAAAAAATTACCTTGTCAATAAAAATGTAATTTTTTAGTCGATGAGGTTCACATAAACATCCTCCCGCCCTAGGTTCGACCTTGTTTATAGGTTGGAGTAGGCGCCTAAACTTTCACCAATCTTTTATATCTGTATTGTTTTAAAAGTATAAAGGTCCTTATAAATAGTAATTAAATTTTTGGTCATCCATCAAAATACTCTATAATAGACAAACTTATCATTTAGTTATTTTATAGGAACTAGGATATTGATATTAATGGGAAACATACAAGTTATATGTAAAAGTGTATCCTTATTTTGTTAGATTGATTTTTGGTAAATAAATTTTACAATAGATTATAGACAAAAGACTTTTCCCCCCTTTGTTTGTGGTAAATTTACTTGTATTAGAACTTCATAGTTAATAAAATGAAAAAAATCTTAAATATATTCGAATTTTCACCGAAATTGCTGTAATAATTCCAAACTTTGTGCATGACCTATTACCCCTGCACTATTTAATAGTGTATTTTAAAAATATATAAGTGTCATCTGGACAAGTTACTATACATATTGATGTAATATTTATGATGTTCACGTGGGCACCTATATATATTTAAAATACACCATTAAATAGTGCAGGAGAGTAATAGGTCGTGCCCAAAGTTTAGGATTGTTATAGAAATTTTGGTCAAAATTTGGATATATTTCAAACCCTTTTCTCCTTAATAAATGAATCATGGAGGATACGTGAGCATTTTGCAATGGACTCTTATGGATTGCTTAGTGACATTAACTAATTCCTTAATAAAGAAGAAATTATGAGTGATACTATTTTTCTTATGGATTGATTAGTGACATTAATTATAATTGCTTAATAAAGAAGAAATTATGAGTGACACTATTGTCCTATTTGAAGTAGTATAATAATTTTCTAATTAAAATAATATTATTTTTAAAAAAGTACTTGAAAAGAAAAAACTATTATTTTTTATTTAGAAAAAAAGATATTTCTCATCTATTAAACCAAACAATCAACTAAATATATTTTTGTTGATTTCATTAATGACAATATTTACTCTTTTTCTATAGATGAAATTAGTAAATATGATAAACCAAACTTTCAACTAAATACATTTTTGTTGATTTCATTAATGACATTTTTGACTTTTTTGTATAAATGAAATTAGTAAATATGATTGTAACATCCGACAATTTGAAATAGCTATGAAGAGGCTTAGAATTGGAATTAACTATTTTTGGAAGGAATTAAAAAATCTGGAAATTTGGCTAAGTATGGAAAAAGATGAATTTTTGGCCAACTTTGAGCAGTAATAACTCCTAGCTAAGGATGAGTTAGGAGTAGTTCCAGTTATGTTTGCGAAGCTTGTGGAATGATCTTTCCAACGCCGTCGAGTTTGCTTGATTCCGAGTTTGTATGAGTGAGTTATGCCCTTTGAAAGTTGGGCAGTTGGCAGGGAATCCGTCCGGGAATTTTAAGGGCATTTTGGTCTTTTCCCTAATCAATTCTTTTGGTTATATTGTTATGTTAGGCTGTTTTGTGGATCATTTTTGCCCCATTTTAAAAGAGTAAGAGTTAGGGTTCTTGAGAGAAGAGGAGGAGAAGAAGAGAAGAAGGAGGAGATCAAGGAGTTTACGTCAAAGATCGTCGTGGAAATCGTCGGGGGTGATCCCTACTAGGTATGTGAGCTTTTAGTGTTGGGTTGATCCTTTCCCCCATTGAGAAAAAATTGGTTGTGTTGTTGAAGTTGTTGATAGTGGTGTTGATGTTGTTGGTTGTGTTGTTGAAGTTGTTGGTTGTGGTGTTGATGTTGTTGATTGTGTTGTTGAAGTTCTTGTTGATTTGAGAAATGATTTGGGTTGTGTTTTTGAGTTGAATCTATGGTATATTGAGAGTTTTAATGATTCTAGGTGATTTGGGGAAGAAACCATTCGATTTTAGGCGAAATAAGGTGAGAAAACGAGAAAATAAACTTGCTGAAATTTCTGGGTTGGGGGCCTGGCGCGATGCGCCTGCCAGAGCGCCCCAAACCCACCTCTGAAGTTTAGGGGCTGGCGCTCCGCGCTACCCATAGCGCCAGGGTCACCTGCCCCATCTAATTTGTCGTTGGTTGCCCCATTTGAGTTCATTTAAAGTGCACCTTCATTCCTTTTCAATTCTAACTACTCTAAGCTACTTCTAAACACCTAAAAAGTCATTCCTAACATGATCATAATCTTGAATTCATAATTCAAATTCAAGGTAGAGTTGAGAGTTATGTTTTGAGAATTCTTTCGAATATTCTAAGGAAATCCCTTTGAGTCTTTTTTAGGAGTCATCTACAATTTCTAGTAACTTGTTTCAAGACTCGAGCAAGTGAGTAAGAGAATGAGAAGTGTCGTAAACATGAGATCATTACCCTCGAATCCGTAATCCAATTTGAGACGAGTTAGTTTCCAAGTCAAGTGAAGTCAAGCTTAGAAGTAAGCAAGTCAAAGCAAGTCTTTACGGTTTTCCAAGAGTCTTCATTGAACGTTATAACTTCCTTTTAAGGTTCAAGTTTCAAGTCGAGAAAATGGGTATAGAGTTTCAAGCTAAGTAAGGAGTCTCAAGTTCCAAGTTAAGTATAGAGTTTCAAGTTAGGGAAAAAGTATAGAGTTTCAAGTCAAGTAAAGAGTATCGAGTTTCAGTTGAGTCAAGAGTTTCGAGTTAAGTCAAGAGTCAAGAGTTGAGTTCATTTCTCAAAAGTTATTAGGGAACTAAGTATTTCCCAAAGAAGTTTATAAATGTTTTCACATTTAAGATGAGAGGAAACTGAGATTTCCAAAAGAGTTTTGAGAGGTTTGAGTACTATCTCTTTTTGAGAAAAGATGAGTTTTGCAAAAGAGTTTCTAAAACATGATTAGTATGACAAATCGAGTATGTCATCAATGTTTAAACAGTATGGTCTCTAGATATACCATCAATGTTTAAGCAGTATGAATATCTCGAGTCATCAATGATCATATTAAAAATATGGTTTTGAGATGTTCTTTTTAGAAAGAATTTTCAAAAGCAATCACCTCTTTTAAGAGGGTAGTTTTGAGTAATTACCTCAGCTAAAGAAAGATGTGTTTAAAACACTTATGAGCTAAAGTATTTTTGGGAGTAGTCTTGAGCACCAAATCAGGGGAGCGTTCAAAGAACCTACAGCCCCCGTAGAACCATGTAGCCACCATGGGTAGAAAAGGTTCATACTTTTTAGATGAACCCTTTTCAGATTAGACTAGTGGATCCATTAGGCAGTTCAGGTCTTATACCCTTGGCCGAGTATAAGATGCTCTGGCAGCGTGAGGTCGATCGCTGTATCATCACTGTAGCTCTTATGTGATGGTTATCGGTTAGATAACTCCCACAATAGAAAGAGCTTGGTTCCTCGAGAAGTTCTACTTAGTGTGGATGGGGGTATGGAACTTCATTCATGCATTGCACAGTAGACTTTGAGAGGAAGCATGATATTTTCATGATATTATAAATATGATTTTTACGTCATGTTTTAAATAGTTTTACAAGCTTTATATATATTGCATGTGTCTCATTGCTTTATATTGAGTTCAGTTATTCATGAGTTGATCAGAGCCAAGGTAAGTTCTCTTTTGTTTCCCTTTTAAGCTTAAGTTGTTGTTTAGCGGTCCAACTCGCATACTCGTACATTCCATGTACTGATACCAGTTGGCCTGCATCGTCTTATGATGCAGACGCAGGTACCCAGGATCAGCATTCAGCACGCCGTTGATCCAGCTAAGCACTCCAGAGTCAGTGGTGAGCCTCATTGCTTTCTGGAGGACTCGGTTGTTTTGTTCTCTTAGTTTTGTTTTATTAGGATGTTGCGGGGTCTGTCCCAACATCCATCTTAGTATTTTTAGAGGCTTCATAGACAGTCAGTCAGTTAGTTTGAGTCTCTCTTTTGTGTATATGTATAATTATTCTATTTTGAGACTCGAGTTGCCTTTTTGGCTAGTTTTTATCAGTTGGTTGTTTATAACCTTTCTTTACATTGAGTTATGATGTTGAGTTAAGTTTCCATTGAGTTAAGCAAGCTAGGCCAAGGGTTCGCTTGGGGCCAGCAATGGTCTCTGAGTGCCGGTCCCGCCCAAGTTGTAGGCTCGGGGCTTGACAATGATAAACCAAACTATCAACTAAATACATTTTTGTTGATTTCATTAATGACATTTTTGACTCTTTTTCTATAGATGAAATTAGTAAATATGATATATTTTTCAAGCTTCACATTCCAACTATGAACTTTTTGTTTTTCTTATTTGAACTATCTCCATCTATGTACTAAAATATATATCAACATTGATAATTATCAGTTATTTCTTTTTCTTATCTTAATTATCACCATGTATATTAAAACACACATTAATACTAACTTTAAGTTACTTCTTTTTAATTTTATTATAATTGAAAATTCCTTCATAACTAAGCAATGTGATAACCTTACCAATGCCATTCAACACATAGTACTTGACTTGTTATTCATTTTTCTGCAACAGATTCCCCAAATTAAGGA
>NC_064287.1:52341072-52432429 GCF_019186545.1 Solanum stenotomum | reverse complement strand
TTTTTTTTTTTTTTATGTATATATTTGGCTCTTTTAAAATATATAAATGTGTCTAAGCACTTTTGGCTTCTCCACGTATGACCTAGTGTTTTCTTCCTGCAACAAAATACAATAAAGTTTGATACTTCAACTTTTGCAGGTTTCTTGTCCCAATCTGACAGAGCTATATATATATCAAGCTAACAGCATAAGTGCTCTATGCTCTCACCAACTTCCAACTAACTACTTCACCAAACTTCAAACATTGGTAGTATCTGAGTGTGGAAAATTGAGAAACTTGATGTCTCCATCAGTGGCTACAGGTCTTCTGAATCTCCAACGGCTACATATAGAACAGTGTGAATCAATGGAAGAAGTGATCGTAACAGAGGAACAACAAGGAGAAAGAATCATGACCTTATTTCCTCGACTGGAAGAGTTGGAGCTTTGCAAGCTGCCTAAGTTGGGGAATTTCTTTCTGACAGAGCATGCTCTTGAATTTTCATTACTCAGAGAAGTGAGGATTGATGATTGTCCTGAAATGAATACGTTTGTCCAACATGGAATATTTATGAGTATTCCGAGTCTCGAAAGTGTGAACAATGATGATGAGGTGAAAGCAGTTGATCTCAATAAAGTCATGTTCAATTCTAAGGTTTGTCTTGTACCTCTAGCTGTATAACTAACGAGTAAACTCATTCTGTGCTAATTAATTGGATTTTCTATTGTTCAAAAAAAAATATTTTAGTTTTCAAATTTTAACCAGTGATATTATTTTATCTAAGTGTTTTTAAATCTTCTAAAATACAGTACTTGATTTTTATATAATATATTTATTGTAAGTAAAAACAATAGTTTATTTTTCTTGCTAGAAATAATAGAAAGAAAAAAATTCAATAAAACTTGATTTCCTTCCGTTCATTTTAATAAATTTCTAAACTAAATTATTTATTTATATATTGAATACAAATCTAATATACGAATCTCGTATGCACTTTTCTCTTATTTCATTCCTTTTACTTTCTCTTTAAATTCTTTTATTTTTACTCGTTTCCTTTTTTCAGCGTTTCTTTTCTTATTTTCCTACCTCTTCATTTTCGTTTTTTTTTTTTTGAAAATCAAATCACGTTTTCTTCTTCTTCTGATTCCCTAATAATAATAATAATTACTAAGTGATTTATGCAGTAACTATTCAATTTAATTAGAGAGTATTAATAGAATCCTCAATTAAAATATGAAAATCATACAATTTAATTGAAGAATAAATCATTAACGATATGAATCATTAAGAACCAACACAATATGATATATTAATTTTTTTAAAACAATTATCATCAAGCTAAACATTTTTCTCAAAATCGATATATAGCAAAGAATCAACAAATGATTCTTCTTACTTTTGACCCTCCATTTTATATGTTACAATCACATTGACACTGATATAGTAAAGATACATAATTTTTGCCCCTCCCTTCTTAATAATATTACTAGTGTATTTGTAAAGAAAATATTAAATATATTTTAAAATAATTAATGTCACTATTTGATAAATATTCTTATAAATTATATAATAAAAGAGAGAAATACAAATTAAGTTACCTGATATTATCTAGAGAATTCACAAAAATTGCTAAAAGGAATCTCATGCAACATTTTCAATTTAAAATAGCTGATAAAAAAGATGAAAACATAAAAGTTGATATGAAAAGTTTCAGCCAAGTAGCAGTCGTCTAATTATCATAGTTTCATACTAAATTCAATGGTTCTTATACCAATATTATTGGTTCAACCAATAATATTAAATCTACTCGATCATAAATTACGTGACTTTTTTGTATAAATGACTGCAAAATAAAAATATACAAAATAAAATATATTTGTGCTAAATCATAGTGAGAAGAAAATATTTGAATTATATTCGAACATATTTATGCACAAAATTCAAAAGTCAGAGATTTTTTTTTTATTTTTTCGATATTCAATGCTCGTGCTGGAATTCATATTATATATATTTATGTCGCATAAGATCCATTAATATTAAAATTTTATATTTAAACTTCCATTCTTATAGTATGCATTGTGAGAAGAAAGAATTAAGTTGCTATAGTGAAATATTATTGTTGAGGTTTTACTTTTACAATAAAATTAAACACATAATTTAGTCGTATAGAGATTATTAATATTAAAGAGTGCCAAAGAAATATTTTTTTTTTAAAAAAATATGTGTATGCAGCATTGAAGATGTAGAAAAAGTACTAAAAGTCAGATGTGAGCAAAATAAAAGAAATGTTTTTTTACTTTCAATAACAATTAATAAATCTAATACACATTAATCATATATTCACATTTATTATGGTAAAAAGGGGGAAAATATGACTCTTTGTTATCCTTATTCACACCTCATTTACGCGGTTAGAAAGAAGCTTAGCTTATATATATGACTTTTCTTCAATACTTTAAAAATTGTGATCTTAAAATTATATAACAAATTGAAATAAAGAGACTAAATGAAATAATTACTTAATTTTGACTGTCGACATCTTCTTATTGTCACGCCCTGAGCCTACACCCTGGGCGGGACCGGCACCCGGAGACCATTGTTGGCCCCAAGCGAACCCTTGGCCTGGCTTTCTTAACTCAGCAGAAACCTAACTCAACAGAATAGCTCAATGCCATGCAAAGACATAAAACAATTTAACTGATGAAATCTGGCCCAAAAGGGCAACTCGAGTCCCAAAATAGAATATATATATATATAGAGAGAGAGAGAGATGAGAGACTCAATACTAACTGACTGACTGTCTTGTCTATGAAGCCTCTATAACACTGAGATGGATGTTGGGACAGACCCCGCAACATCCTAATAAAACAAAACTAGAAACACAAAATAATCGAGTCCTCCGAAAAGCAAGGAGGCTCACCCCTGACTCTAGAGTGCTCAACTGGATCAACGGCGTGCAGGATGCTGACCCTGGGTACTTATGTTTGCATCGTCATAAGATGCAGGCCAACTGGCCTCAGTACATTGAATGTACGAGTATGTGAGCTGGAAAGCTAAACCACAACTTAAGCTTGAAAGGAGTACAAGAGAACACTTACCTTTGCTCTGTTCGACTCATGAATAACCGAACTCAACATATAAAGCAATAAGACACATGCAATATATAAAGCTTGTAAAACTCTTAAAAACATGACGTAGAAATCATATTGATAATATCATGAAAATACCATGCTTCATCTCAAAGTCTACTTGTGCAATGTATTAATGAAGTTCCATACCCCCATCCACACTAAGCAGAACTCTTCGAGGAACCAAGCTCTTTCTACTGTGGGAGCTTCTCTAACCGACAAACCACCACTATTAAACTTAGTGGTGATACAACGTTTTACCTCACGTTGCCCGAGGACCATCCCATACCTTGCCGTGATATAGGAAGCTAACTTTACTAAGTGGATCCACTAGCTTAACTTTACAGATTCATCTAAAAAGTATGACCCGTTAACTCCCATGTTGGCCACATGGTTCTTATGGAGAGTCGGGTTAATATGAAATCGCGTCCCCAATTCGGTGCTCGATACTACTCCCAAAATACTTTAGCTCATAAGTGTTTTAAGCACATTTTTCTTTAGTTGAGATAATTACTCAAAATCTAGCCCAAAGGCTCACTTGGAAACGATGTTCCTTTTTCTTGAAAACTAGCCCAAAGGCTCTTTTGGAAATCATAGTCCCTTTCCTTACTCAAATGTAAAAACATTTAGAAACTTCTTTGGGAATACATAGTTCCCTAATAGCTTTTGAGAAATGAACTCAACTTAAACTCTTGACCTAACTTGAAACTTGAGACTCTTTACCTAGCTTGAAACTCTAAGTTCTTTGCTTGACTTGAAACTTGAGTCTAAAAATGAAGTTAAAACGTTCAATAAAGACTCTTGAACAACTTTAAAACTTGCTTGACTTGCTTAACTTCTAAGCTTAACTCTTAACTTCACTTGACTTCTAACTTACTCTCCTTGAATTGGAATTTTGGATTCAAGGTGCTTGATCACATGCTTATAGATGAGTTCTTAACGTTTAAATGTGCTTTGGAATGTTGGACACAACTAGGAAACATAGGTACAATATCTAGGAACATGCATAAAAAAGTGGGGAATGAATGGAAAAGCTTGGCGCTCTGAGAGGCGCGGAGCGCCAGACCAAAAACTTCAGAGGGGGCCTGTTGGTGTACTGAGAGGCGCGCCGCCCCAAGGGGGAAAGTTCAGAACCCTTTTTGGGGCGCGTTGGCAGGCGCGACACGCCAACCCCTTGCCCAGAAAACTCGACTTTTCTACCTTGTTTTGCCAACTCTAAACCACCCTTACTTCAAGGGTTTCAACCCCAAACACTAAGAATCATAAAATTCCTCAATACACAAGAGATTCAACTCAAAACACAACCAAATCATGGCCCAAATCCACACGGAACTCCAACAACACAATCAACGACACAACTAACAACTTCAACAACACAATCAACCTTTTCTTGAAAATAAAACAAGTTTGGTGTGTGGGGGAAAGGATCAACCCAACACTAAGAACTCACATACCTATTAGGGATCAGCCCCGACGATATCCACGACGATCCTTGACGAAACTCCTTGCTTGGTCTTCTCATTCTCCTCTTCTTCTCCTCTTCACTCTCAAGCCCTAGCTCTCACTCTTTTAAAATGGGACAAAAATGATCCAAAATAAGCCTAACACGACAATATAACCCCAAAAGAAATGGCTAGGGAAAAGTCCAAAATGCACTTAAAATTTCCGGACGGATTCCCTGCCAACTGCCCAACTTTCAAAGGACATAACTCGCTCATACAAACTCGGAATCGAGCAAACTCAGTGGCGTTGGAAAGATCATTCCACAAGCTTCGCAACCATAACTGGAAATACTCCTAAATCTTCCTGAGATAGAAGTTATGACTGCTCAAAGTTGGCCAAAAACTCACTGATTTCCACACTTAGCCAAATTTCCAGATTCTTAAAATTCTTTCCAAAAAAAGAAAATTTCCGATTCTAGGCCTCTTCATAGTTATTTCAAATCGGCGGATGTTACACTTATTTTGCTTCTAAAGCCTTTAAAAATACATGAAAAGTGATGAAGACAAAAATAAATTATTACCAGCCACAAAAAAATCACTTGACTATTTTTTTATTTTTTTTATTTTTTTTTTAAATCAAAGATGGGCTCTAAGGCCCTATTATTAAAAATTAACAACTATTTACAAGGGTCTGGTCCAAAAGTGACACAGCCCATAATAAAGAAGAAAACAAACAAAATTAAGCAAAAAAATTAAAAAATTAAAAAAATAAGGAAAGTGCAGATGGATATCACTGATGGAATTGAAGGGACAAAGCTTGGATGAAGATTTCAAACAAGCTCAAATGCTGCCATCCACCTTCGATATAGAGGCCAGCCTACCAAGATGAACTTTGTGTACTCATAGATCAAAGTAGCGATTGAGTTTGGGGTTCATCTCCTCAGGCAATCAGGGGCCTTTGGTTTGAAGCTGCAGATGAAGCTCCACCTGTGAGATCTGTTCATCTGGAGATTTGAGAGATGTATTTGCCTCTTCTATAGCCAATAAGTGCTACCATTGATTAGAAATCCCACAAAGATTGCATCGTTAAAGCTGTGTCTTCTTGGTGACCCCGATCAAAATTTGAAAATGACGCTTGTAGTTGACCTGCAATCGACTTGTTGATACCAGGTAAACTCTTAATAGTAGATATTATTTCAATCTTAATATCTATACTTCGCTGGACTGAATTCCACAGTTGGAATTAATACCACCAATAAAAGTTTAGATATTACCATAAAAAAAATAAAATTCCACATTGTTTCAATCAGTGATATAAGTAATCTGAATCAAGCTAAGCTTATAGATAATTAACTATTTGAAAGTTTAAAGTCCTGATTTAGTACCATATGAACGCCTCAAAGCTCTCACCAGGTGCAAGTACTGTCAACCAACCGAAATTGCTTCAGACTTAAACCATTCCCAATAATTTTAACATCTATAGCTTCACTTATGATTCAGAAAGTAACATTGTAAGAATAGTCCTAAAAAATCAGTCTCCTATTGAGCAGAACTGCTGATATATTTTGTCCTAATGTAAGGAGTGTTTCCTTTGTCCATCATGATAATTTTCCTGCCTTCACTAGGAACATCTTGATGTGAATTAAATTCATATGTACTTGCAAAATCGAAAACCAAGTTAGCAAAAAAATCAGCAAGAGTATTTCCCTCTCTTAAGGAGTGTTGTACTCTTACAGAAATGAGATCTCTTATTCTGTGAATTGAGCCAACCTCAATACTCACACTCCAAGGAGTTTTCCAGATTCCATTAATGATGTTAACCATTGCCAAAGAATCAGTCTCAATAATAATGTTAGAGTAATGATTCTCTAAATAATATTGTAAACCTTTACTTATAGCCTTAGCTTCAGCCACTAAAGTTGTGGAATCAATAATTTTCATCCCCTTAGCCCCCAAAAACCTACCTTCATGATTTCTTAAGCAAAAAGCAGAAGCACTGAGACTTGGGTTTCCTCTAGAGGCCCCATCAGTGTTACACTTCAGCCAACCTATAAGAGGAGGAATTCATTGAACAATTTTAGAATGAACCACAGGGCTGAACCTTTCCAGAAGAGCTACCATATGAGGCCAAGTATTAGGGATATGATCATAGTAAAAATGAGACCTAATAAACTTGTGGATAGTAGCATTGATATCCCAAATCACCTTGTTTCTAATATAGACCCCTCTATGTAAAATAGTATTCTTTCTCTTCCATAGAAATCACAGAATAATGTTAGGAACTGCTTGAAAAACCATTCTCAGCCTAGTATTACCTTGTGCCACCCACCACTTTTTCATGGTATATTTAACTTGAACCCAAGGACCTAGTATACCAGCAGGCCTTGCATAATGATCCCAAATATAAGTTGTCACTTCACCTGAAAGAAAAAGATGTTCAATAGTTTCTCTTACAGGAACCCTGCAACACTGACATAAGGGAGAAATGTTAGGATTCCATGAAGAAATAATATCAGCAACGGGAACTCTGTAAGTCCATACCCTCCAACCAAAGAAAGAAATTTTTAAAGGTAGCTCCTTCACCCAAATTCTCTTAAAGTCTTCAGAAACTTCATCCCTACTTCTAAGAATATCCCATGCAGACTTTACAGTGAACTTGCTAGTACTAGATTATATCCACCAAGGTTTATCCATTTGATTTGATTGTCTTACCCTGCTCATACTTTGTCTCACATGATCCACAATATGACTAGGTAAATACTCTTGCGTACTATTATAATCCCATCCAGAATCCTTCAAAAAAACCTCAATATCATCCAAAGAATGACAACCGTGCACTTCTATCGGATGTAGAAACAAAGGACCAAGACTAGTCCAATTGTCAAACCAAATGCTAGATGTCCATCCTTTAGGTTCCCACCACAAGTTTTGTTCTATTATTTCTCTATTTTCCAACATTTGTTTCCACACTTGTGAGCCACCTTTCCACTGAACAAGGGTGGGAATTTGCTTCTTACAATACTTATTCCACATGAAATTTGCCCATAGTGAATTTTGAGTTTTAAATTTCCACCAAAGCTTAGCATACATAGCTTTAGATACATCAATCATAGATCTAAAACCCAAACCTCCTTCATTTTTTGGTAAGCACACATTTTCCCATGCAGCCCAATGTTTGCTTCTACCTGCAAGCTTGTTACTCCAATAAAATTTTGCAAAAATTCTATGAAGCTCTTTCATCCCGCAATTAGGAGGGACAATAGCAGAAAGTACATGAATAGGAATGCTTTGTAGCACACTAGACAACAGAACTTCTTTACCCCTAAAAGAAAGCATGTTTCCTTTCCAAGCCTGAAGTTTATCTTTCACCCTTCTGATGAGATCTGCATAATGCTCTTTTCTTTTCCTAGCATGAGTTATAGGACAACCTAGGTATTTTAAAGGGAAGTGACCCCTAGACATACCTGTACATTCCTCCACCATTACTCTAATATCTGTGGCAGTACTTTGATGAAGATAAAATGCACTTTTCTCTTTATTAATTTGTTGTCCAGATTCACCTTCATATTCCTGCAAAGTTTCAACTATCCTATTTAAAGAGTAATTATCAGTAGACGCAAAAATGATGGTATCATCTGCATAAGCCAGGTGGTTAATTTGTGCACTCCACTTTGGTAAACCATACCCTACATATTGCACCTCATCAAACAAAGCATTCAAAAACCTGGATAAAACCTCCGCTGATAGAATAAACAATGCCGGAGATAGAGGATCTCCTTGTTTCACTCCTCTAGTTGAATGAAAGAAGCCATGTGATTGTCCATTAATTAGTATAGAGTACCAATTATTGGAAATCAATCTCCATATTATGTCAACCAAATCATTTGAGAAGCCCATTTTTCTTAATACTTTCATTAGAAAAAACCATGATACTCTATCATAAGCTTTGGCCATATCAAGCTTAATTACCACATTATCGGGCTTACCTCTTTTTCTAATATCTGTAACAATCTCTTGAGTCAGCAAAACATTTTCAATGATACTTCTCCCTTTTACAAAACCAGATTGATTATTTGAAATCAACCTTGGAAGTAAAGACTCAAGTCTATCATGAACAATTCTAGAGATGACCTTATTAATAAAATTACTCAAACTGATTGGCCTCAAATCTGAGAAAGACTGTACATTATCTTTCTTTGGTAACAGAATTAGGTTGGTATGAGTAATGGACTTAGGTAAAGAATTACCTTGAAAGAAATCATGTACCAATGCTAGAATATCAATGCCAACAATGTCCCAGCAGCTTTGGTAAAATCTCCCTGTCAAACCATCAGGACCACTAGCACTGTCTCCATTAAGCTTGAATACAACATTCTTTACCTCTTCTAATTCTGGCATTCTGCATAAAACTGAGCTTTCCTCCGCATTGATCAAAGTGGGAATATGCCTTAGTAAAGGAAAATCAGTCGCATCCCTCTCTTGTGTGAATTGCTTTTGATAAAAGTCAATGGATTCAACAACTATGGCCTCTTCTTCTTCCAACCATACCCCATGTCTGTTCTGAATTCTCTGCAAGTGTAGCCTTTTTCTTCTGCCCTTTACTATACTATGAAAGAATCTGGTATTTCTATCTCCATTATCAAACCATTCATAACCAGCTTTTTGTTGCCAATAGATTTCTTCAAAGTGAAGATATCTTTTAAATTCAGCATCAATAGTATATTCACTATATATATATATATATATATATATATATATATCATGTAAAGAGAAAATCCAAAGAAGATGAAGAAAGAATTTGAATAGATATGAGACTAAAAAAAAAAAAAGCAAAATAAATCATGTAAAGAGAAAATCCAAAGAAGAAGAAAATGACTGATAGACAACTTAATAATTTGATTATGTGAGCATAAATTTAAAGGGGAGCTAGATGATTCTTTAGGAACTATTAAATTAAATGGCAATAAAAATATGCTAGCTATAGGTTTTGCCGTTTTGCACATGTATATTCCAATCTTATATTTGTCAATTGTCATACAGGCTTTTCTTTTTTTTTATATTAACATAAATTAATTACAATTATGGGAGAAGTTACAAGGAAAAAAAAATCCTGAGGGAAGAGGAAAAGTTGAGCAATTAACTATCAGATTTTTTTTTTTTTGTTTTGTTATTGTTAACATAACTTGAAGAAGATATATTATGGTGAGAGGTTAAAAGTTGAGTAATTAAATGTTAGATTTTTTGAAATATTAAAAATATAATAAGTAAATAAATGAAGGGAAAAAAAAGGTCAAAAAAAGGAAAAAAAAGATAAATATAAATAAAGCTCATAAGAGAGGTGTTACATCATCTTGTCCCGTTAATTTATTAAATTTTTCTTTGTCATGTTAAAAATTAAACAACTTATCCACTCGTGTTTAATCACTTTTGGCTTTTCAACTTATGACCTAGTGTTAAACTGTTAATTGGCTTATGGTTTGATACTTGAACGTTTGCAGGTTTCTTGTCCCAGCTTGGAAAACCTATATATCATTAGGGCTAACAGCATAACTTCTCTATTCTCTTGCCACCTTCCAATTGTGCCTTACTTCAGCAAACTTGAAATATTGGAAGTAAAGAGCTGTGGAAAATTGAGAAACTTGATGTCTCCATTAGTGGCCAGAGGTCTTCTGAATCTCCGAATACTAAAGATAGATGGTTGTGAATCAATGGAAGAAGTGATCACAAAAGAGGAACAACAACAAGGAGATGGAATAATGAACTTATTTCCCTTGTTGGAAGAGCTGGAGCTTTGCAGGCTGCCTAAGCTGGGGCATTTCTTTCTGACGGAGCGTACTCTTGAATTTCCATTTCTCAGAAAAGTGAAGATTGATGACTGCCCTGAAATGAATACGTTTCCCCAACAAAGAATATCCGTCAGTACACCGTGTCTCGAAAGTGTGAACAATGATTATGAGGTGAAAGTAGTTGGATTTGTACTTTTAAGCTATACTGAATTTCCGTCCCTTATATAAAATACAAGGCCTTGAACATTTGCAGGTTTCTTGTCCCAGCTTGGAAAAGCTATCTATCTCTAGTCCTGACAGCATAAGTTCTCTATTCTCTCACCAGCTTCCATACTTCAGCATACTTCAAACATTGGAAGTAGAGAATTGTGTAAAATTAAGAAACTTGATGTCTCCATCAATGTCCAGATGTCTTCTGAATCTCCGGACACTAAATATAAGAGATTGTAAGTCAATGGAAGAAGTGATCACGGAAGAGGAACACCAAGGAGAAGAAATGACTAATGACCCCTTATTTCCGCTGTTGGAAAAGCTGATTCTTCACAGGCTGCCTAAGCTAGGGCATTTCTTTCTGACGAAACATGCTCTTAAATTTCCATTCCTCATAGAAGTGAACATTTTTAAGTGCCCTGAAATGAAGACGTTTGTCCAACAGGGAGTATATGTGGGTACAACGAGTCTCAAAAGTGTGAACAATGATGATGAGGTGAAAGTAGTTGATCTCAATAACGCAATGTTCAATTCTAAGGTTTGTCTTTGCCGCTAGTTGTATAACTAATTACTATATATATATTTTTGTCATGCATTAATACACCCTTGGTCTACTGCTCTCTTACCGTTTTAACTAGCAAATAATTAATAGTAATAGTAATCTTTTCAGATAGTTATTTATGTTTGTCACTTGGTAGAGAGCTATGTTGACTGAGGTAACAAATATAGACGAAACTACAAAATTGTAACCCAGGGTTCACATAAATCTAATAGCTTTTACCCAGAAACTTTAATCTGTATTAGTAATATCTAGAGATTCCTTGATTATGAACGCGATTGTTATTGGATACTACCCTGAGGTCATTAGAGATTTATAAATTTCAAATTCTGAATCTGCATCTCGCTCTAAATTCTTTACTTTTTACGCCTCAATAGGATTAATAAGGTAAGAAATAGCGCCCTTGCTTGTACTTTTTCTTTTGAGTTTCGTTTTTATTATGTATATAAAAAAACTAGCCCAAAAAACTTTATGGGATGTTTCTCAAAAATGAAGTGTTAAAACTATAATAGTATTTTTAATCAAACTGTCATGTTAAATATTAATCAACTTATGACCTAGTGTTTTGTTCCAATAGCTTCAACTCTATCTGCAACAATGTTTGATACTTCAAAGCTCGCAGGTTTCTTGTCCCAACCTAGAAAAGCTATCTATCGATGGGGCTAACAGCATAAGTGCTCTATGCTCTCACCAACTTCCAATTGACTACTTCACCAAACTTCAAACATTGGTAGTATCTGAGTGTGGAAAATTGAGAAACTTGATGTCTCTATCAGTGGCTAAAGGTCTTCTGAATCTCCAACGGCTACATATAGAACAGTGTGAATCAATGGAAGAAGTGATCGTAACAGAGGAACAACAAGGAGAAGGAATCATGACCTTATTTCCACTCTTGGAAGACCTGGATCTTTGCAAGCTGCCTAAGCTGGGCCATTTCTTTCTGACGGAGTGTACTCTTGAATTTCCATTTCTCAGAAAAGTGTGTATTTACAACTGCCCTGAAATGAAGACGTTTGTCCAACAGGGAATATCTGTGAGTACACCGAGTCTTAACAGGGTGAATTATGATGATAAGGTGAAAGTAGATGATCTCAATAAATGGATACAACAGAGGTTCAATTCTTAGGTTTGTCTTGTGCCGCTAGCTGTATAACTAATTAACTCTTTCCGTCTTAACTTAATAGTAATAGTAATATTCACATACTTATTTATGTTTGTCAACTTCCTTGTACAATATTTTCAATTAAAGCATCACTATACTCTGCTCCCAGGAACAATCTGAAGCTAGTGATGATGACGATGAATCTGAAGCTACCAATGGCGATGAATCCGAAGCTAGTGATGACGATGAATCTGGAGCTACCAATGGTGATGAATCTGAAGCTACCGAGTCTCGAAATGGTGAACCATGATTTTGGTGTGATAACAACAAAGCCAAACCTAGTGATGGCAGACGCTAGTGATTCAGTCTATGAATCCAAAGCTGGCTAGGAAGGTAATGAGTATTCCATGAAATAGTCCAAGTTAGATCGAACATCACCTAATACGTACACTGTTGTTTGTTGATCTTTGAAAGAAGGGGCGGATCTTGAAGAAGCAGCGCGAGTAAAATGCTCGCGATGGAGGTAACAAGTATAGGCGGATCAATATTATAATCCATGGATTCACTTGAACCCAACAGTTTTTGCCAAAAGACTTTGTATTTGTATCAGTAATTTCTTTAATTAGAAACTCTTTGGTCGTGCGGAGGGTGTAACACATCCCAAATTAGTTGAGGTAACTTTCTGATTGATTTTGATTAAAGGACAATCTTTTACATGGTATTGAAGTAGAGAAGTCCTAGTTTGGACACTCTTCTTTATTAATTACTTCTTACTTCTTTAATTAAAAATTCTTTAACAATTGCAGAAACAAAGGTTAACTATAGCGTGAAGCATTGATTTGTACTTTCCAGTAAATTACAGTGTTATTGAAAGATTTGTTTACATTACCGGTGTATACAAGTTAAATTCTTCTGACATGTGAGATTCTATCACTTCCTTCAATTTGTGACTTCTCTTATACTAGAATTTGTTGGCTTCTGTGTGTTTGAATAAGTTGCAGAAGATGTATAAACACAAGTGCCAATAGTAGAAACTGAACCACCACAAAACTACATAGTTGTTGATTAAAACAATGACATAAAAGTGACTCTGATGACAGAGGAGAAGGGTAACACAAGGCCCCAACGCAATGATAATTCCACGGTCAAGACAAACTAGGAACCTTGTGAAAGATATACTATCATCCCTTTGGTTCCTCATCAAAATACTCATATTGGAAGTTCAAAAGTTTCTACTGTATTTCAATACACACAAGACTAAGTTGACAAACCATTACTATTCTGAAGGTAAGGGAAAGTTTAGCATGTCAATGTAATCAAAACATTATACATACTGCAAAAATAAGCATGGGCTGATTTAGTGGTTTTAGTTTGAAAATATAGAATATGGGAAGCAAAATGTTCATTCCTCCATGCGATTTTCCTCCGACTGCTTTTGCGAAACCTTGACCTTGGTAGGCAGTGTAAGTGATGGCTCTTTGACGAGCACAGAAGGAGCTTTGACCATGTGAATGCTCTGCTCGAGCTCCTTTGTTGCTTCTCTCTGCTCCTTGGCTTTCTTTCCTTTCATCCTGTATGATTTGCCAACTAATGTTAATAGCAAGAAAAGGAACATGATAAATTAGAAGTAACGGAAATTAGTGAAGCACAGTCTAAGGAACCTCTTTGTAATATGTCTCTCCTNGTCTTCTAGTGCCGGCCACGTCCAGGGTGTAGGCTCGGGGCGTGACACATGATTTTCATTGCCATGCTCATTTTCATATGTATTGTGTTGCTGATTTTAATCCATATTGTTACTTTCACACTTTTTCCTTTGAATGTGTCTAGTGTCTAAACTTGCAAGAAAAATGATTGTTACTTTTATGATTATTACTTTCATGCCAAATGCTGGAAAAATCATATGGTTTATTTGAAAATTTTCTTATCGTGTATATAATATATATGAGTATTTTCTTATTGGTTAAATTGAAAACTGAACTGTTAAGTACCATAAACCGATTAACCAAAAACCGATAAGAAATATGTTATTGGTTTGGTTATCGGTTTGAAGTATTTACAAACCAAAAACCGATAAACCGAACCAATAACACCTGAAATCGAACCGAACCGACCGATGCGCACCCCTAATTGCCAACTTATTATCAATATTCCCTCTATATTCCCTTCTCTTTTCATTGCATATTTGAGGAATTTGACTGTTGTGTTTGTTATACACTACAACTGCCCAACTATCTTGACAGGTTTGTTGTTTATCTTCCATATTAACTGATTCATGATTTTCATTGCCATGCTCATTTTCATGTGTATTGTGTTGCTGATTTTGATCCATATTGTCATGCTGCAGAGGAATTGTAGCTGTCGAGGCTTCTCCTTGTAAAACCTGTCCAAAGGACCTGGTCACCCATTCTTTTGCTGAAATGGGCTGACTCCTTTTCCACCCCTTTGTCTTGCTTTGTTTTACTATTGGAATGGCTGCCTATGTTGAAATCTGCCTGTGTGATCTCCTCTTGCGTGAGAGCATCAAAAGAGTTCTCTGTAGCGACTGTCATTTGATTATCATGTTTCTCCTTATTGCTTATATTTTTTCTGTTATCTCGCACCACATTCCAATGTCCAGGATCCCCAACTATTTTGCCGCTTGAGAGAACTTTAGCTTTCCCTTTTTGAAATGTGTGAACTGGACCAATTTTCTGTTGAGCAACTTCTTTCGGCTGCTGAACATTGTTTTCTGTTTTTTGTTTTGATATATTTGTGCTTCTACATTCCTCTTTGTTATGATCCTGCATCTTGCATTGTATACAGTATTGCGGAACGTAATCATAATTTATAGTAACCATATTAGTCCTTATTTCTCCAGTGACTTGATTTCCTATCTGCATCTCCACTGCCTTTGGACAATCACCTTTTAAATCCACCATCACCTTTACACGCGCACAACTTGGTCTCGTCTTATTAAGGGTTGCTTGATCTAGTTGGATCGGCATACCCACTGCTGATGCTAAAGAAAATAAACATTCTTTGACAAAAAAAGTGGGTAGTAGGTTAGGAAACGAGATCCATGCCATTGCCATTGATGTTTCCTCATTAACCTTAAACCTAGAGTCATAGATTAGTGTACGCATAAGATATGAATATCCGTCTCTGCTTGTGATGTAGAAGGCCCCCTTTGATACCATATTAATAAAATCTTCTTGTTGAGTCAAACGTATAAGAATGTGTTTGCTGCGGAGTAATCCAATCTGACATCCTCCCCTAATTTCACATTGTTGAGGAATAATTCTCCTTAGTTCCTCCAAGTTAGACCATTCATATGTAAACTTTCCGATCACTGCAAATTGTAGGTCTTCAATTTGATTCATCCTTTCTACCTCTTCTTCTGTCCATTTTACCTGCGGTATTCCTCCAATTACTGAAACTTCTTTGCGCAATGCTTCATTTGTTTGTTGTTCTGTCTGATTGAGAGAATTGGCAAAAGACTTCTCTACAGACATCTTAGGATTTTTTCATTAATTTTACCTTTATAGACTCTTTGTTTCTTTATTATTTTTCATCTAAAAAAAAAAAAAGAAGGATAAAAATTTGGCAATTCAACTAATTAATTCATTACATTATGGCGATTAATGTTTGTTACTCGGTTACTGTTTTTAATATAGATTACTTTTCCATTGATTAATTAATCCAATTTTAATTATTTATTTTCGAAGGTTCACTAACCAAAGGTATATCTGATTGATATCAAAATATAGACCGATAAATTCATGTATTTGGTCTTAATATATGCTTTGATACATTTATAAATTGCTTCTAAGTATCATCATGATTGAGCAGTAAGAAGGGAGAGCGGGAGAGACAAAGAACGATAAAAAGAGATTATATAATTATTTAAAAGTATAATGGACTTTAGTAGAAATATTTTTCTAATTAGGTGAATTTTTCCAAAATATTAAGCACTCTACAATTGCTTTCATTTGAAGAATTTATCGGCCAAGTGAGTTTGAATTAAGTGTCGCAATGAAGTTTTTATTTGTATTGGTTGATGTGTCAATGGGTTATTGCTCATTTCTCTTTCTCATGTCTATATCTTTTTTTTTTATTACTAATTTAGAAAAAAACTATAATTGGCTATTTATGAATATATTTGTCTTATATATATATATATATATATATTTGTGAAAAGAGAAGAAAAAAAAGAGAGAAGGAAAAGTGTAGCAGATATATNATTACTAATTTAGAAAAAACTATAATTGGCTATTTATGAATATATTTGTCTTATATATATATATATATATATTTGTGAAAAGAGAAGAAAAAAAAGAGAGAAGGAAAAGTGTAGCAGATATATTAACTTGTTACACCATTCATCATTTAGAATAAATTTTTCAATTTGACAAATCATTATTAAATTAAAGGGTATTATATATGACGTTCAACTTATACAATCTTTACTTATAATAACAGCCCATCAAATCTATTATATATTCAAATCTTTCTTCTAAAATTAACACACAAGGGAGCTACACTTGTGATGACAAACTTCCAAATATTTTTTTAAATTAAAAAAAATTAGTTTTGAAAAAGTATTTTAAAAGAAAAAAACTATTAATTTTTATTTAGAAAAAAAGATATTTCTTCTATTTAACTAAACTATCAACTAAATGCATTTTTGTTGATTTCATTAGTGACATTTTTACTCTTTTTCTGTAGATGGAAATAGTTGACTAGTGTGCATAGACATATTTGATTATGAGTAAATGAGTAATCTATATTAAAGACAACAACCGGTCGGGTAACAAATATTAATGGCCACAATATAATGAATTAATTAGTTGATCTCCAAATCTTTATCCTTCTTTATCTTTTCTTCTTTTAGATGAAAAATATAAAAGAAGCAAAATGTCTATTAAGGTAAAATTAATGAATTGTCAAATCGAATTTGATTAGATAATTTATTCTAAATGAATGGTATAACTATAACAAGTTAATATTTAAAGTAGCTAGAGTTTTCTGTTTTTCTTTTCTTTTCATTGTCATGACAAATATATTCATAAATAGCCAACTACAACTTATCTGAATTAATTAAAAAAAAAATATAGATAAAGAGAAATGAAGAGTAAATTAATGAGCAACTTCTAGCTACCTCCATGATGTAGATAAAATATGCATATTATAAGGTCCTATTTAAAAATTTATAAATATTTTTCTCTTTATACTTTGGGGCAACTACTGTAGTTTTCCACTTAATATGAAGCGGGATACAAAATACTTAGGGGTCGTTTGGTGTGAAGGATAATACCAAATAGTCCTGGGATTAAATTGTAGTACCACTTAATTTGTTGTTTGGTTGGTGTAACACTTCGGGAAAATGCTAGGGTAAGCTAGAGCTTAACATGTAGTCTAGTAGTCAAATGAAGTTACTACGTAAGGTGAGGGTCTTAAAATAAGTTCCTTAACCTAGTACCAAGGTCCTAGAGCTTATACGTCAAGGCAAGGCTCCCACAGGACCCCCAAAGGGTCCTTGATGAGAGCCAAGAGGCTGCCAAATGCAGCTTCTTTCACGAGCCAAACACCACGAGGCGTGGACTGACTCACACCTCGTAGATGGGAGTTGTGAGTCCAGCCTTAGCCTCCACCGAAAAAAGAGAATAAATTGTTACACCATTCATTTAGAATAAATTGTTTGACAAATCAATATTTTACCTTTAATTAAAGGGCATTATATATGACGTTCAAGTTGTGATATAGTTTATACAAACTTTACTTATAATAACAGCCCATCAAATCTAACTTTAATAGTAACATTGTATCAAGCTAAGTATTGTTACATTCAAGAAATTGTGTATATTTGATATGCATACACTAATGTGTTACATTTAATATGTCAGATGATCACAAATATATTTCACGAGAATTTAACCCATAACTGAACGGAAGAATTGTTCAAATACATCCAACAATTAACACGAAGGAAAATTACATGATCAATTTTTCAATTCATTTTCAACAAGAAAAATCTAAATCTTTCTTCTCAAACACACAAGGGAGCTACCATCAACTATGATCCAGAGAATATATAATTAATACTAATAATATTGTTTTAAAAGGAACATAGACGGTTAGGTTCTATTAAGTCATGCTATGATATCTCTGTGATTTTGGTAACTAATTTTTTTTGGCTGGTCTCGTATAATATTAAGACAAAAAAGACAAGGCTTTTTGAATTTCATCATCCGGGCCTAAAGTCATATTCAAAGGGTGGTGGTTGTGAGGTTTACTATTATAAAGAGAGCTTAGTAACAATTAAGCGACAAGAAAATAGTGATCTCCATCTCAGTCATTGTTTGGTAAAAGTGATGGACATATATTAAATTTCAATAAGAGCTTTAAGCATATCGAATAAGATTTACATGTTATTTTTTATGATTCATTCTAGCTTTATTTAGGTGCAATATGAGATTATCGTGTGTAATTTTGTTTGTATACTCTAAGTTGTTGGTGATTGAAGGAGGTATCAAAAGTATGGCAAATACGACATTGTCAAAACAGACTATTTTGGGTACGTATTTGAAATTAAAACAACAGATGACGACTTAAATATTTATTTCCTAAAGAATATAAATATTTTGTATCTCGCTTCATATTTAGTGGAAAACTATTGTGTTTTTGTAAAATTTTAAATGATTTCATTCCTTTAATCCTTTACATTCAGTTGAGTTATGTTTTATCTGTTGCAGTCCTTTCATTCAGTTATTTGTTATTCAGCTATATTACATACTCGTACGTTCAATGTACCGATGTCATTCGACATGCATCTTTTAATGATGTAGATACATGTTCTTAGGATCCTCAACAAAGTCTGTTGAGATCACTTCATCCGTTCGTCAGCATTTGAGTGAGGTCTCCTTGCTTCTGGAGGACTCCCGTTTTATGAGTTGTTAGTAGTAGTTCTTTTGAGGAGTCGTGGGTCTTGTCCTGACACTCATCTTTGAATAGTAGATGCTTCATAGATAAACATTTTTGGAGAGTAAGTTTTCAGATATATTTATTTAAAACTTATGTTTCATACTCAGTATATTCAATGAAGTTTTGAGTTTCAGTAAACTGTTTTTAAACGTTTCTTTCGATTTGATGCTTATGTATGCTCAAGTTAGTCTTCCGATTGTAGTCAACTAGGATAATGGTTCGCCTGGGGACCAACAATGGTTCTTGAGTGCCGGACACGTCCAAAGTGTAGGCTCGAATCGTGACAATATATTTGGGCCAAACATCATCAACCTACAAAGGCAGAAATGGGACTGAGATATTGGGTTAGCGATTTGCTTTTCTTTGGGCCAAAGGCTTGACTAGATACTAGTAATTGGGCTTAGCAACTCATATCACTTCTACTAATTCAATCTATACTTTCAAATAATTGCTTATACATCTATCAGATGCACCTACATAAATATACTTTTACTATCAAATACACTAAAATAGGAAGAGAGATAAACGAGAGAGAAGAGTGGCGAATGAGATAAACGAAAGGCAAGAGAGAGAGTTACATATATGCAAATCCACATGGATACAATGTATCTAGAACAAATTACACTTAATGTTGAGTCCATGTGAGATACATGTATGATGTATCAAAACGTATCTGGATACACCAGATACAAACTAGCATGAATTTAAGTAATTAATTCCTAAACTAGAGAGATTTCTATAAGTTGCCTAGGATTAAGAGAATTTTTTTGGTTTGACTTTATTTATTAACATGATGAGTTTCGACTTTTCAATTCACAACAAAATAATTCTATCAATGTCACGACACGAGTCTACACCCTTGACATGGCCAACACTCAAGAACCATTGCTGGTCCCCAAGCGAACCCTCATCCTAGCTGACTACAAACGGAAGACTAACTTAAGCATGCAAAAGCTTAAAACTGAATAAAATTCAATAAACTCAACTTTCCAAAACTTTAACTCAAATGAACAACTTAGAATAAAAATAATATATTCAACTCGCCATAAAATAGGCAACTAAGTCTTTAAAACATTTAATAAAATAAATGTATAATACAGACTTCTCAACTATACTGACTATCTATGAAGCCTCTAACTGATAAAGATGGAAGTCGGGACAAGACCCACGACATCCTGACTAAACTAAAAAGTAAGTGAAATCCTTCGGAAACAAAGAGGCTCACCATAGCTAACTCGAACTTCCGAATGTATCAATAAAGCTCCTGTTGATGATCCTGAATACCTGTGTCTGCATCATGAAAAAATGCAGGCCAAATGGCTCAGTACGTGGAATGTATGAGTATGTAAGGGGAATTCTAAAACATGACATAAGCTTGAAAAGAATCTGAAGAACTTACCTGGCTCAACTCAACTCAACATAATTGAACTCATTTCAATATAAAGCAATTTAAAACATGTGCAATATAAAGAAAACATGTTTAAAACATGATGCCAACTTTGTATGTATGCAAAGATACATATAACTTTGAGATGTATGTAAAAATACAAATAATCTAATGTATATAAAATACAAAATACTGTTGTGGGACTTTCTCTAAACGACAACCATCACATAAGAGCTATTTTGATGATACAACGATCTTCCTCACGCTGCCAGCGCATCCTATACCTTGCCATAAGTATAAGACCTGAACTACTAAGTGGATCCACTGTCTATGCGAAAAAGATTCATCTAAAAAGTATGACCCTTTTCTACCCATGATGGCTCTCCCCCATATCGGGGCTCAATACTACTCCCAAAAATATACTAGCTCTTTATGTTTTAAAAACATACTTCTTTCTGTAATTTGAGATTAGTGCTAAAAAACTTAGCTCAAAGGCTATCTTGGAAATCAAAGTTTCCTCTCTTACTTTATTGTGAAAGCATTTACTCTTTAACTGAAAACTAGCCCAAAGGCTCTTTACTGAAAAACTAGCTCAAAGGCTCTTTACTGAAACACTAGCTCAAAGGCTCTTTTGAAAATCTCAATTTTCCGTTTTTATTTAAATGTGACAACATTTTAAACTCTTTTGGGAATACATAGTCCCCATATATTTTTGAAGAAATGAACTTCAACTTTACTCTTTACTGAATTCAAAACTTAAGTCTTAAAACAAAATTAAAACATTTGTAAAAGACTTCTTAAAATATGGTTCATGCCGAATTATGGACGTGAACGACTCGATGCAAGGTTTTCAATAACCATAGATAGATCTCTATACTTGGAACTCAAGAACTTCAATGATACTACTCATTTCAAGAATGCTCAACTCAGAGTTCATGCGGAATTATGAGCATGAACTACTCAACTCAAGGACTCAAAAATACTTCTCATCTCAAGACTGTTCGACTTATAGGGTTCATGCGGAATTATGGGCATGAAACAACTCAAGTACTCAAAGATGCTTCTCAAAAGAGATTAGGAACTAATACTAAAAGGCTTAGAACTTGAAGATACCACTTCTCTGAAAGATGCTCAACTTACAAAGTTCATGCGAAATTATGGGCATGAAACAACTGGACTCGATGGTCTACATAACTATATGGAACTCATGTATACGACTCTTCTTATTCTCTAACTTACTTCCTCAAAACTTAGTTCAAATCGATAGTTGATCTCAAATGATTCACAATTGAACTTCAAGGCTTTCTTGAACTCTACTCTTAACTCTCTCTTGAGTGTGAATTATGAATTCAAGAGTTATAGTTCATGATAAGAAAGATCTCACGATGACAAGGTATACTCATAAATACATTATTCTCACTCTCATACTCACTTGTTCGAGTCTTGAAACAAGTTATTAGAATTTGTAGAAGACTCCTCAAAAAGACAAAAAGGGATTTTTCTGAAAAATGTTCGAAAGAACTCTCAAGACTTGACTCTAAACTCTACCTTGAATGTGATTTGTGATATTAAAGGTCTCACGATGTTTAGGAATGATTTTAGATAGCTAAACATGAGAAAAGACTGAAAATCAATATTTGAGAGAGGGTCTGCGACGCAGAGAGGCTTTTAAAATTTGGTTTCGAAAATGTCTTTTGAGGCAGAACGCTCCGTGACAACTCCACGACGTGAAACAGAAATTCCCAAATCTGGGAACCTGCTCTGCGACACCCCCCTAGTGCCAAATTTCGTCCGGACGAAATTTCTTCTTCGTTTTCTAACCCCAATTCGCCTAAATTCGATTCTTTTTCTCAATCTCTCTTTAGATTTAGATACCCAACACATGTACACTAGAATATAACTCTAACCCCTCTATAAATTGACACATTAACCTCAAGAACTCCTCAATCTCAGCCCAATTCAAGAACGAAAGAAAATTCATGAATACATAACAAGAACATCAAAACTTCAACTTTTAGAACGAATTTAAAGCTGAAATTAACATGATTGGCGTGTGGGTGAACAAACCCAACACTGTGGAAGCTTACATACCTTAAAGAACCATCTTCTTGAAGCAACTTGAAGGAAAAATCTTGAAAGATGAACCCTAGCCTTAGCGTTTCTTGAATTTCTTGAGCGTAGAATCTTTGGAGTGAAGGAGAGGGTTTTGATTTGTGAAAACTGATTTTCTATTCGTTTAGGGCAATTTAGATGACCTCCTAAGGGTTTTTTAGGACTAAAATACCCTTAAAGGAATAAATAAAATGAGCTGGGAGTCGGAATGATCTATCACCAGGCAGTGAGGTCTGTGTTGGCTCCGCGTCGCGGAGCTGCTGCCAGGTTTGCGCGACGTTAGTAAATCCGTTATAACTTTTTACTCAGAGCTCGGAATTGAGCAAACTTGGTGGCGTTGGAAAGAGGAATCGAAGGGCTTTAATTTTATACCTTGTAGCTCACCTAACTCATCCTGTAGTAGGAGTTATGGTCGTTTAAAGTTGACCCAAAACTTAAGAAAAACTTAGGAATGACTTGAATGAACTCTCTTTAGTTCTTCTTGGAACTCAAGGTGCTACATCTAGTGACCTTAATACTCAAGAAATTTTAAATTCCTTGCAAAAATCTCACTCACTACGATGAACGGTTCGAGTCTTAGCTCAAAAATTTTCTGGTGTGTTACAATCAAAATTTAACAAAGGAGTTAAAGAAAACGTGAAAAAAATTACACGCCCAAAAAAATAGTCATGTCAATTATTGTTTTTGTTTAATATGTGTGTCAATTCCAAATATGACAAGTAAAAATAAATCGATAGAGTATTTAGCAACAACTGCAATAATTTAGAGCATGCCCAAGTAATTAAAAACGTTCAAATATATTCTTAAATAATTTAAAAAGGTCCAAGTATACCCCTACGTCTATGTTGGTGTCTGAACATAGTTATTGAATAAATAGTTAAGAACACAGTTTAACTATTTTTTTTTTCAAGATTCACATTCCAACAATGAACTTTTTGTTTTTCTTATCTGAACTATCACCATCTATGTACTAAAATATATATCAACATTGATAATTATCAGTTATTTCTTTTTCTTATCTTAATTATCACCATCTATATTAAAACACACATTAATACTAACTTTAAGTTACTTCTTTTTAATTTTATTATAATTGGAAATTCCTTCATAACTAAGCAATGTGATAACCTTACCAATGCCATTCAACACATAGTACTTGACTTGTTATTCATTTTTCTGCAACAGATTCCCCAAATTAAGGAAAGAAAAATATGAATGAAATCTGTTATGAACGGATCAGGACCAATATGGGCAAAGCAGCCCAACACCAAATTAAGAGATTATGTTTTCCCGAAAGTTTTTTGAGCTAAGATTCGAATCCTTCTTCGTTGTAAGATTTTATCGAGGAATTTAAAATTTCTTAAGTGTTAAGGTCAAGTCACTAGATATAGCACCTTGAGTTTTAAAAAGATTTGAAATATATCCGAATTTTGACCGAAATTGCTGTAACAATCAACTAAATACATTTTTGTTGATTTCATTAATGACAATATTTACTCTTTTTCTATAGATGAAATTAGTAAATATGATAAATCAAACTTTCAACTAAATACATTTTTGCTGATTTCATTAATGACATTTTTGACTTTTTCTATAAATGAAATTAGTAAATATGATAAACCAAACTATCAACTAAATACATTTTTGTTGATTTCATTAATGACATTTTTGACTCTTTTTCTATAGATGAAATTAGTAAATATGATATATTTTTTAAAATTTATTTGTATCACATAAAATATTTTGGTTTATTACATTTAATGGATTTATTTATGGTAGTTTTGGTATGTGCATACTGCCGAGCTATAAATACTCTCCCAACTGTATATATTTGTTCTCTATTCTCACGGCGCATCTCCACCCATAAAAAGCCTCCGCTTCATTCCTCCTCCGATAATCGTCGTAACTCCACCGTTCAACCACCACCTGACTACAAAAAAGTTTTGTCACTCAACGAATTGTGGGCTAACAGATCTGTTGAATTCAGAAACTAAAAGCAAAGGTGTGTTTGATTTTGTTGATATCTCATCTCATTTGCTTTTCAATTTTCTGATTTGGTGGAATTAGTATGGCTTTTTCTGAAGAATCATTAAGAGAGATTCTACTGAGTTTACCTGTGAAATCGTTGTTAAGATTCAAATGTGTGTGCAAAAATTGGGGCAATCTTATCAATAACCCTAGCTTCACTACAGACCATTGTAAGAAGAAGAAGCCTTCGCAACACTTGATTTATGATTATGGTGCAACCGATGATGCTCCGACTGTCACTTTGATTTCCGATAAGGGTATAGATGAACAAAAAAATTTTCAAAGATTTGGAGATAATATTACCAACTTGTTAGGTTCTATTGATGGTGTATTTTTCATAGAAAGACAAATTGATAATGCCATTTTGTGTACATTATGGAATCCAGCTAACAGAGAGGTGAGACACCTCCCTGCCGCAACAATTGATTTTATACCTTACGATAAACAATATCGTCATTTAGTGTTCGGATTAGAGCCTATGACTAAGGATTATAAAGTGCTTTACTATGATCCTTTAAAAGAATATGCAGCGGTCTACTCATGTTCTAGGGATTCAAGGAAAATATTCAAACATAACCTAGACGTAGACATAGAGGGAAATAATATATTTGAACGAGACATTTTAAAATCTACTGATTATTTGAATGGATATTACTATTGGCTGGTAAGGGAAAATAATAAATGTAGAATTGTTTCATTTGACTTTGGGAATGAGGTGTTTGTAGATATAGAAGGGCCACCAGCTGGTCACAAGGATTATCATTGGTTGGCAAATCTGATGGTGCTTGGTGACTCCCTTGGCATCTTGAACTTGGTCGACGGGTTTGTTCATGATGTATGGGTAATGATACAACCAGGCGTTTGGAACAAACTTGTGACCATTCATCTCACTACACGTATTAAGTCATATTATGACAACTCTATCATTTTGGTAACTAGAAGTTCTCGACTGGTCTCATATAATGTTAGGACAAACAAGACAAGGCTTTTTGAATTTCGTCATCATGGCCTGCATTATTATCCAGAGATTGGTGGTTGTGAGGTTTACTATTATAAAGAGAGCTTAGTATCAATTAAACGACAAGGGAATAGTGAGCTCCATCTCAATCGTTGTATGACAAGGGCCACATATTAAATTTCAATAAGAGCTTAGAGCATATTGGATAACATTTACAGGTTCTTTAAAATTTATTTATGGTTCATTCTAGCTTGTAACCTATTTAATTAGGTGCAATATGAGAGTATTTTTGTTTGTATACTCTATAATTAAGTTGTTGGTGATTGTGAGCATTTTAATATTATTATTTTTTATTAAAGTGGCTCATCCTAAGTATCTTTTAATGAATGTTGCATTGTGCTGCATCTGTTATTGACATTGTTAGATATAAAATGTTCCTTGTAGCTCTTGCATTGTTAATGTTAAGATAGTCGTCGAGGCAGCTGAAAAGAGAAGTAAAAGGAAAACTCTAGCCACTTTTAATATTAACTTGTTATCTCATTCATCTACAGTAACTTGTCTAATCGACATCTTACTTCTTTATTATTTTTCATCTAAAAAAAGAAAAGAAAGAATGTTATTGATGGACGATCACTTATATTCAAGAATTCACCAACCCCACTATGTTATTGGGTATGTAATGCAGTCGTTGCTTTCAGAATGAGAATTAGTTACATTCATTATGTTTAGGCAATTAGTATTAGTATCATACTCTATATAGCCTGCATTCAAGTTTACATATCTCTTTTATAACTCAAATGGTTTGGATTTCTTTTTACCTAATTTTTTGATGTAAATACTTTAGTCATAATTAAAGAGTTATGGGGGATTGTTCTTGTTAAAATTCAAATGTTCCCGAATAAAACTAGAGTTTTTGATAAGAGTGTACCAATTTTTGCAGACGGATTTGAACCGAAATAATTACTTTACAGACAATCTAAGTAAAACTTTCCTGATTGAATATTCGAGAAAATCCCCGCCATTATCATTGGTATCCATACCAATACAGCCTCGATATTTCAATTCAAGAACACGCAAAAAAAAAAAAAAAAAAAAAAATAAATGAAAAGTTCGCCATTTAAAATTGTAGTCCTTTAACTTAATGGTAATTGTTATTGGGAAACTTGCATAAATATACAACATTAAAAAAATATTTACCATTTATAGCAATAACATTTTTTTCTCATTTGATCACTTTTAATACATTTATAATACAATTTTAATACATATTACAAAGAAGAATTTATTATTTACATATAATACAAGTTTTATTGATGGATAATACATTTATCACATATTTTAATACACTTATAATACAATTTATCAATTTCTTACCAAACAAGCATAATATATTTTAAAAAAACAATTATAATACATATATATTGCATACCTAATTCACTTTTAATACATATTGCAGCTTTAACATAGTATTGCTAAAAATGGTAATAAATAAAAAGTATTGCTAAAATCAGTAATTATTTATTAAAAGGTATCATTCCAAGTAATTTTTCCTTGTTATTTATACCAGTATAATAGATTTTGTACCACATTAATTAGTCTCACTAATTTTATTAATACTTAGTTATATTCAACATTTTAGTCATGTAGATCTAAAAAAAAGAATAGCTCTAAACAGAAGGAAATAAATAAGTAGAAATGTGAGCAATTTGCCAAAAGAATAATTTTTGAATAAAGTCATGTTAGTACTATACTAGTTAATTGATCTGCATTCTACTCATGTTCTAGGGATTCATTGAAAATATTCAAACATAGCCTAGACGAAACTGATTCTCAAGAAAGCTTATTTATCACTACTAATTATTTGAATGGATCTTATTATTGACCGTTAAAGGAAATTCCTAAATTCAGCGGTCTTTCAAGCGTGTTTCATATGTATCTTATTGATATCAAAATATAGACCGATAAATTCATGTATTTGGTCTCAATATATGCATTGATACATTTATTAATTGCTTCTAAGTATCATCATGATCGAGCAGTAAGAAGGGAGAACGGGGGAAACAAAGAAATTTATCACTGATCAAGGAATACCCTCCCTAATTGCATGCATCTAATTAATTAATTATTATTTTCTTTTATTTTCAGACAATTTATCACTGATCAAGCTCGCTTATCGGAGAGTAGCTAATATATATTATTTCTGTCATCTATGTTCCTTTTAAAACGATATTATTACTCCATATATTATGTTGTGGATGAGTCTACGTTCCTTTAAAATATTATTATGTTATGGATGATATACTTACTTTTATATATATATTTCTATTATATAGAAAGGTGAAGAGAAGGACGACCAAGGTTATTTTGGTAATTTCACGCTCTATGTCGATGCTTCTAGAATCATCGGTCATCAGTTTTTCTCAGTCCAAATGTAGGATTTCAACCCACTTAAAGCACAAACACACGAACATAATTGTAGAAGTTCTCTCTTTCTTTATTCTCCTTTGTGCTCAAATCGGGTATATTCAATTCTAATTGTTGGTGCCTATCAGCTATTGCTGAAGCATTCAAGATGATGAAACCCAATCGTTGAAGATGGATGGCATACTTATGAGGTGTTTAACAGAAAATCCAAAAAGAAAGGCAGCCGGCAGATTTCATATCAATCTTCTTGCTCCGTAAGCTTTAAATCTTCTTTCATTATATTTTATTTATTAATTTCGCTTTATTATCATTTTCATCCCTTTGATGAACTGAATTTCATTCTCTGAAAATAAGTGTATTTATTTTTTTTGTTTCAATACTTTGTTTTTCTTTTGGTATATGTATGTGTTTGTTAATATAAGTTATTACTTCCTTTCGGTTGCTCTTTTGAAAAAACTTAAGAAGCTATTTTCTTTAGTTCCAAAAACTGAACAACATATTACTTTTGAATGGTTCAGTGAAGTTAAAAAACACCATAGGTAATTTCTATCTATCTGCTTAAGATTGGTGGGTAGAGTTAACAAATACTTGTGTGGATATGCATTGTCGAGGTTAGTGTTAGATGCTTAGATACTGGCTTGAACTCCACTTTTGGTGGAGTAATGTGTCTCATCCTATCTAGGATGGTGTCACGCAGACAAGATGCTTATGCCAAGGTAGCAATGGTCGTCGAAAAAACAATTGGCTCCTGCCCATGATCTGATGAAATTTATATTGGGAGCAAAACAATCTTTGTTTCACTTTCTTTTCAAAAAATAATCACCAATAGACGATATGTATCTTGTTTCCTCCTCGTGCTGCATCTTTTCCAGGGGAGAAGCAAGTTGTGAAAAATTCTTATAAGCATTTTAAAAGACTAAGCTATTTTCATTTTGCTATTATGTACTCCAGCTATGCTTTGGCTATCTGGTATGGTGCAAGGTTCATCTTGGGAAAAGGATATACTGGCGGTCAAGTTCTCAATGTTTTTGACGTCAAGCTTCTCCATTCAGTAGCAAGCGATTTACTTCTTAAGGTACACCAATTTAACTATGCATAAGTTTGAGAGTGATTACACTAGATGCACTTAGTATTATTATAATAAACTAATAATAGTATAAGTGTACTAATTTGACAGGGATTCTCAAAGCTTGTAGTTGTACTTAACATGTGCAATGAGGATAATATACTTAAAAGGGGAAGAGCTAAACCAGGTTAATACTTATAATTTTTTCTATTTCTCCTTTTGGTTCGATTATTTCTTCCCACTTAAGGACATGAAATAGGTGGAGCTATAAAGTTAGTGAGAATTAAGGAGCATAAAATGAATTATTTTGGTTATACCACTCCCATTTTTTAATTAATCTTTTCAATGTTGTAGTTTATAGAATCCTCCATTTAGTAGTTTATTTCTTGAAATGTATTTAGCCTGAAACCATTACTCAAACTTTTATGATCAATAATTTTTTGTAGGGAGAGTTTTCCGCAAAAATGTGTGATGCTGGTGGCGAATTGACAATGCACAGGAGGAATGTAAGTTCCAAATTCTACTTTTATGAACTACAATGTTGATTTCTAAAACAGCCCCGCGACTATTTCAAGTGCATGTGTTCTTTAATCTTTAACTTGCTTCCATTCAATTGTTATTAGAGTAAGTCCACAAAATATTTGTCTCTTCATTTACATAAAGCAGTTGTCAGTTTTTCAGCTTTTTCTCTTTGGAAACTATTTCCCTTTTCTTTACAAATTTTCACAGACTACTTGGTTGGATGATAAGAAAGTTCTCGATCTATGTATCACGTCGAAATTAAATGAACTTTCTGTATAGACGGCTTTTGCCGCAGGATGTAGAACTCCCAAATATTGGAAAAGTGTAAGAGCAATCAGGCAGTTATGCTTGTTTTCGATTTGAAGCTGAAGTTCTAGAAAGAAATTTTGCAAGAATGGTTCTATGCCTATTCATACTTCTGATGTAAGTTCTTAAAAGTTGAAACTGAAGAAAGTTAGAGAGTTGTGAAACCAATGGTTGGTAATACAGAAGATTTTAATTGGAGTATGTAGTAGTCCTATTCTTCACGGTTCAGATTGTTGACTTATGTATTTGAACATTTGGCGAAGAGAGCTTGAAAGTGACATGCAAGAAGGAAGAAATAAAATTAAACTGGAAATAAACTTGTGTTGTCTCTTTCGGTTTGATAGCGGGATTTCATTTACTTTGTACCATAGTACTATGTTGGTGTTTTTTTAGATGAGAACACACAAAGGTATAATAGCACTTTCCCTAAATCAGCACCACTTTATTAAGGGACACCAATTAGTTTGCTCTATGCTATTTTTGTTTATCTCTATAAACATATATTGACTTCAAGGAAGTTTTAAGTTGTGCTTGATTGGTGGGACATCACAATTGATAAATTCTTCTCAGTTGGGAAAAACTTGGTCCATATAGTTGTGTTTCTTATGCAATCAATGTTCTAAGTGAAACTTACAAGATGACTGATTTATTACTCCAAAATATTGTTTTAGTTTACTCTTTTAAAATCTTCATTATTGTAAAGTGCATCTTCATTATCCGGGTTGTGTGTACTGAAGGACCTGAGAGAATTAAAGAACTGATTGTTATAGGTGCTTCGTTTGATCATGGGAGGATGGCAATCTGCATCTAGCTAGGGAAGCTGGCCATTCCCATCGCCAAATTGTCCATGCTGCTGCTATGAGGCAGAGAGATAGAAAAGCCCCTTATTAGAGGCAATTATTAAGTATCCTAGAACACATGTGTTTCAACGCCATTTTGCTATAGATTTGTTGACCACTCAAGTAAGTTTATTCATTTATAGCAACTGTTTGTGTTGGTTATTATGGAGAAACTTTTCTGTTCTAGCATCATTTTGGTCCAAAATGAAGGGTAGTTGCTTTAACTTGGAATTATTCTTTTGCTTATGTGTCATAGTTGATTCAAATGACATGCATTCAAACAATTGCTATGTTGGTAATGTCTTAAAAGATATTCATGTATTATGATGTATGAATTTGTGTTATGATTGCTGAGTTGGGCAATCATATGTTATGATTAAATATTTCTATTTCAGGTCCCCATACAATTTTTTAATTATTATGAAGTTTAGTAATTTGATTTTAGCCGTAGTTACGGCGTGAGTATATTATCTAACATTTATGTTCTATTTTTTGAGTTAGTTTTTTGTGTTAGTTAAGTTGAAATCCATTTTATTAACATGGTATTAGAATTATACCAACACGTCCATGTTGTGTGATTTTCAATATTTGTCTCCCTGCTATGTTGGTGTGTTAGGGTGTCTCCATAGATTTTCAGAGTGAAATATCGTCTACAAATGATGGATAATAATGGATAATAATATGTTATGGCAAAAATGTTGAAGTAGTATATCAATTTTTTACTCTTCATTATTAAAAAAAAAATTTAGTTAAGTTGTTTCCTCATTTAAACTTTAGTTGTTTATTAATAATTTAGAATGCTATTACAAAGTTTATACTTGCTTCACATGATGAGGCCTCAATGACATTAGTCTATAAAGAGCTTGTTTTAATGGTTTCTGGCTATTTCAGTATCATCATCTTTTTCTGTAATCAACATAACAATTCTACTTTCCGCTAATGCACTATTTCTTTTTTTTTTTTAACACCAGTTGGTAAAACGCACCTCCTTCCACTGAAGAAAGCTACAATTGTGTGTGTTTCAGTTCAGAAGATTTTGACAAAAAAAACTACTTGATTTGTTTCCTTTGTTACAACAGACACCCTACATGTAATATTAAGCTTAAATGTAAGATTACACATGTCTGTAATCTATTGTATTTTTTTCTATAATTTTTGTCACCTACTATTTAAAGCATTAAAACAGTGCAAAATATAAACATTACACGGGCCATACTTATCTAGTATATATATATATATATATAACGACGTCGTACATCAAGGGAAGTTTTTATTTATTACAAACAAATACTCATAGTAGAGTATTTTTTTTTTAATTGAATAATTGTCATCATCACGTACACTATAATTGTTTCTATTTACATTGTGCAGGAAAATGACAACATATTTATACAATCGCAAGGAAGCCCTAGCTGTTATGTACAACAACAACAACTATTTACAATTTAATATACAAAAAATAGTACGCTTGATGCTATAGTGAAGTTTCTCAACCTGTAATTTGCCGATTGAGATAATGATCCCTACAAGATGCACTTGGATTGAAAAGCTATGAATTCTCACGGAATTTGTGATCATGTGACATAACACATTAGTGTATGCATATCGAATAAAGACAATTTCTTAAACGTAATCATACTCGATACAATGTTATTAAAGTTGGTATAATAATATATTTTGGGGCTACTGCTATAATTTTCCACTTAGTATGAAGTGGGATACAAAATATTTGTATTTTTTAGTAAACAAATATTTAAGTCGTCATTTACTTATTTTTGTTCATTACAAGTTAGTATTAGTCAAACCCAACAACACACATTCTCAGTCCTATATGGGCATACACACAACAACACACATTCTCAAGTCCTATATGGGCATATGCGCAACAACACACATTCTCATTTCTATATGGGCATATGCACAACAACACACATTCTCAGTCCTATATGGGCATACGCGCAACAACACATGCATTTTCAGCCCTATATGGGCATACGCGCAACAACACACATTCTCAATCCAACAAGCCAAAACAATGGAATCCCAGCTGCCTCGACGACTGTCTTCACATTAACAATGCAGGAGTTATAAGGAAAATAAAAGGTAATTTTATGTCTGACAATGTCAATAACAAATGCAACATTAACTAAAAGACACTTAGGATGAGCCACTTTAATAAAAATTAAAATGCTCACAATCACCAACAACTTAAGAGTATAAAAACACTACTATTACACACGATAATCTCATATTGCACATAATTAAAGCTAGAATGAACCATAAATAAATAACATGTAGTAAATGTTATCCAATATGCTTAAAGCTCTTATTGAAATTTAATATATGGCCGACACTTTTGTCAAACAACGACTGAGATGGAGCTCACTATTCCCTTGTCGTTTAATTGTTACTAAGCTCTCTTTATAATAGTAAATCCCACAACCACCACACTTTGGATCTGACTTCAGGCCCGGATGACGAAATTCAAAAAGTCTCATCTTGTTTGTCCTAACATTATATGAGATTCACAAAAATGATTACATATTATGAACAAAATAATGTTCATACAAAAAACATCACAACTTAAATCTAGCATACATAAACAAAATCAGAAAATGTCATTTACAGTTTCATTGTTTTTTTTTTTTTACATTTCAGTAATATACAAATACAAACAATAAATCGTAAAGAATACTAACCAGAACGATCCCATCTACCACCATGTTTAATTAATATAGATAAGACGCGTCCATTACAACAAAATGGAGATTATTCAACCTAAAAAATTTGAATCTACTTGTGAGTGACGCCAAATTTTGTAAAAAAAAAAACAAAGAGAGAGAAATGTTTGAACAAAATGAATAAAATCTGATTTTTTTAAATTAATGTTAACAGATTTAAGTGAAATAAGGAAAATAAGTATTACTAATTTGTTTGAATCTCCTAAATTTATGTCAATTAACAATTGTCATCAATGAATTCAAAACTAGTTAATACATCTTTATCTGTTTTTTTATCTTTTTCAAAATCAATTTTTTATTCTTTTTATTTTTTCAAAATTGATTTTTTACAATTACTTAAAAAACTCTTTTTAATAAATTGTTAGAACCTAAAATTATTTATTGTTATAACCTAAAAGAATCATTATATTGGAGTCGTACTTAATGTTGTTTGCTATTGTTATAATAATAATAATAATTGTGAGTGCATCGTCTGAAGTAATTACTCAACCACCAATAACTAATTACCATCATATGCAGATGATTATGCAATGGCTTCCTACCTTTTGTGGGAGGCCAGATAAACCGTGCAAGCCCTCCGTAGAAATGTCGGATTTCTCAATCCATGGCCTTTGGCCGGGGAATGCTACAGGTCACACTCCTTTTACGTGTACTGTTCCTCCAAGTCCAAAGACGGTCGAAAAAGTGGTACGACATGTGCATGTATAATTATTAATTTTATTATTTCTATATATATCTAATACTATTATATTATATACAATGGTTAAATGACAGGAGCCTAAAGAATTTCTTGGGGTTGTATTGGCCTTCTTTGGAGGATCGCTGAACTGACGAAAACTTATGGAAGCATGAGTGGGTATTGCATATAAAAAATTGTCCCAGATGTTGAATATTTTAATGGGGCGATAACATTTGCGAGACGACTGAAAGATATGCTTAAAATATTAGAGAAGGGTAAAATGGGTCCGAAAAATCATCAACCGTAATGTCTCTGATCATTTGAGAAGAAAGATTTGAATATATAATAGATTTGATGGGCTGCTATTATAAGTAAAGATTGTACAAGTTGAACGTCATATATAATACCCTTTAATTTAATAGTAATGATTTGTCAAATTGAACAATTTATTCTAAATGATGAATGGTGTAACAAGTTAATATATATGATTTGTTATATACTGGTATTTTCTAAATTTTATACTATAACAAAAAAATAGATTTTGAATTACGAATAACAAAAAAAAATTTAAATTTTATACTATAACAAAATAGTAAGTTTGAATTAAGTTTTTCTTGTTGGAAAAGCTTGAAATTTTTTGTCAAATCACCATAACTATATATTTTTTTAACAATATTTTGTTTAATTTTAGAAGTGTTCCAATAAAGTTTTTATTTGTATTGATTTGATTTATATCCCAATGGGTTAATGCTCATTTACCCCTTGTTTCTCTTTTTGCCTATATTTTTTATTATTATTAATCTAGAAAAGTTATAATTGATCATTTATGAATATATTTGTTCAGTTGTGAAATGAGAATAAAATGGGGAAAATATTAACTTATTTATGATCATTTTGACCTTTTCTCCTTAAATGAAATTAGTAAATATGATATATTTTTTCCTAAAATTTTTGATTAATTTTCCAAAATTGATTTGTAACATAAAAATTTTAATTAAAATTTCCCAAAAAGTAACATGTGCAGACTCTGATTTTGCGTATAAATCTTCTCCCAATTGTCTAAACAACCTTTGCTTCATTCCTCTTCCAATTACCGTCGTATCTCCACCGTTCAACCACCACCAAACTGCCGTAAGGTCCATCACCGGTGGAGCCAAATTAACTGCAAAATTCTTTTCGATCACTCAGGGAATTCTTCATCAAACAACTCGAGGCTTCCTATCAAAGGTGTGTTTAGATCTGTTTGATTTTGGAATAATAGCTCATTTCTTTTGGGGGATTTTTTCTTGTGTGGTACTACAATGGCTACGCGTAGGACTTTTTCTGAAGAATCATTAAGAGAGATTCTATTGAGTTTGCCTGTGAAATCGTTGCTAAGATTCAAATGTGTATGCAAAAATTGGGGAAGTCTTATCAATAACCCTAGCTTCACTATAGACCACTTGAATTTAAGTAAGAAGAAGAAGCCTCCACAACACTTGATTTATGATTATGGTGCAGCCGATGATGCCCCTACCGTCACTTTGGTTTCCGATAAGGGTATAGATGAACAAAATTTCCAAAGGCTTGGAGATAATATTACCAACTTGTTAGGTTCTATTGATGGTGTGTTTTTCTTAGAAAGACAAATTGGTAATGACATTTTGTGTGCATTATGGAATCCAGCTAACAGAGAGGTGAGACACCTCCCTGCCGCCGCAATTAGCTTTGAATCTTTTGCAGTTGGTCGTCATTTAGTGTTCGGATTAGAGCCTATGACTAAGGATTATAAAGTGCTTTACTATAATCAAATTGAAGAATATGCAACGATCTACTCATGTTCTAGGGATTCATGGAAAATATTTGAACATAACACAGACGTACATGAAAATTCTATGATGTGTCAAGAAAACTTTTATAATACTGCTGATTATCTGAATGGATCTTATTATTGGTTGTTAAAGGAGAAGAATAATAAATGTAGGATTCTTTCATTTGACTTTGGGAATGAGGTGTTTGTAAAGATGGAAGGGCCACCACCTGGTAACGAGGATTATAGTTGGTCGGCAGATCTGATGTTGCTTGGTGACTCCGTTGGCATCTTGAACTTTGTCGAGGGGTTTGTTCATGATGTATGGGTAATGATACAACCAGGCGTTTGGAACAAACTTGTGACCATTCATCTCACTACGCCTATTAAGTCATTTTATGACAACTCTTTTATTTTGGTAACTAAAAGTTCCCGGCTGGTCTCATATAATGTTAGGACAAACAAGACGAGGCTTTTTGAATATCGTCATCCGGGCCTGAAGTCGAATCCAAAGCGTGGTGGCTGTGGGGTTTACTATTATAAAGAGAGCTTAGTAACAATTAAACGACAAGGGAATAGTGAGCTCCATCTTAGTCGTTGTTTGACAAAAATGGTAAACAAATATTAAATTTCAATAAGAGCTTTAAGCATATTGGATAACATTTACTACATGTTATTTATTTATGGTTCTTTCTAGCTTTAATTAGGTGCAATATGAGATTATCGTGTGTTTTTATACTCTTAAGTTGTTGGTGATTGTGAGCATTTTAATATCATTAATTTTTATGAAAGTGAAATGTATTTTAATTAATGTTGCATCGGTTATTGACATTGTTAGACATAAAATTACCTTTTATTTTCCTTATAACTACTCTTGCATTGTTAATGTGAAAACAGTCGCTGAGGCAGCTGTGATTCCATTGTTTTGGCTTGTTGGACTGAGAATGTGTGTTGTTGCGTAATACAATACTTGTTAACCGTCTTAGTTAGTTCACTCAATAGTCAAGATATTAGTAACATGAGTATAATGGTTCTTTGTACATTTTTCAGACATTAGGACCAGTGTAAGTGTTTCCTCTTCCATCAGGTCAAAACTCAAATGATAACTTGTTTGATTATGGTTTGGATTTCTTTTTACCTAATTTTTATGTAAATACTTTAGTGTTTGTGCATAATTCATTTTTATTTAACACAATCAAACAATGCATGCTTAACATTGTTAATATGAAAATTATTACTATTTGTTTATAATACCAAAGAATCATAGAAGAATTAGTCACATTGGCTTTGACTAGTTCTAAAGTGTAAGGGTTGTGGGGTTTACTATTATAAAGAGAGCTTAGTAACAATTAAACGACAAGGGAATAGTGAGCTTCATCTCAGTCGTTATTTGACAAAAATGGTGTCCAGATATTAAATTTCAATAAGAAGTTTAAGCATATTCAATATATAACATTTACATGTTATTTATTTATGGTTCATTCTAGCTTGTAGCGATTTAATTAGGTGCAATATGAGATTATTGCGTGTAATTTTGTTTGGACAACTTCAGAGTCATCTAAATTTGACTAGTCCTTTACATTAGCTTACTTCACATGACACTATTGCCCTATATGAAGGAGTATAAATATTTTATTTTAATTAAAAAATATTAGTTTTAAAAAAGTATTTTAAAAGAAAAAACTATTGATTTTTATTTAGAAAAAAAGATATTTCTGATCGATTTAACCAGACTATCAACTAAATGCATTTTTGTTGATTTCATATATATATAGATAGATAGATAGATAGATAGATGTGCATAGACATATTTGGTTATGAGTAAATGAGTAATCTATATTAAAGACAATAGCCAAGTAAAAAATATTAATCGCCACAATGTAATGAATTAATTAGTTGAATTTCTAAATCTTTACCCTTATTTTTCTTTTCTTTTTTTAGATGAAAAATATTAAAGAAGCAATGTGTCGATAAAGGTAAAATTAATGAATTGGCAAATTGAATTTGATTAGATAATTTATTCTAAATTAATGGTTAACTATGACAAGTCAATATTAAAAGTAGCTAGAGTTCTCTTTTTTCTTTCTTTTTTCATTGTCATGACATCTTAAAGTGTTTTGTTTTAGGGAAAAGGGACGGATTATAAATGGTATGTATATACCCTCCGTTATACTTTGCGTTCACATAAGCCCCTGCCGTCCAATTATAGGTACACATATACCCCTCTCACTAACGGACCCCTAATTTCTTACACGTGTCTTAATCTTATTGAACTATCCGTTTGACTCTTTTTTTAACCCATAACCCAACTATCCGCCCCATAACCCAATACCCACCCAATTTCCTCTAAAAAGATCCTAATTAAAACACCCAAATTAACACATCAAAATCCGTCCCTTTTCCCTAGTCGGAGGTCCCCTCATATAAATTTTTTAAGGCTGAATCCATAAATAATCAGTAAAAGAACAAAAATTTAACAAAACCCATTTGAATTCCAGATCACAAAATTCAAAACAACACCCATAATCTCCAACCCTTTACATCATTTTCCAGGAATTAATTGAAATTTATCAAAAATAAGAAAGAATTGAAACTAATCTGCAAAACCCATTAAACCTTACGTTGCGGAGAGGTAATCGATGAAAAGTCGAGCACTTTCAGAGAAAGCAAGGAGCGAGTCACGAAGAAGTCAGATATCAGTATCGGTAGATAGCTGAGAAAGCTTTTCCTTCACAAGCCTGCGTACAATAGTCTTGGGAAGAGGGACGAATTTTGGTGTGTCAATTTGGATGTTTTAATTAGGATCCTTTTAGAGGAAATTGGGTGGGTATTGGGTTATGGGGCGGATAGTTGGGTTATGGGTTAAAAAAAGGGTCAAACGGGTAGTTCAATAGGATTAAGACACGTGTAAGAAATTAGGGGTCCGTTAATGAGAGGGGTATATGTGTATCTATAATTGGACGGTAGGGGCATATGTGGACGCAAAGTATAACGGAGGGCATATACGTACCATTTATTAAAGTTCGGGGGTAAATCTGTCCCATTTCCTTTTGTTTTATGGACTTCACTTCCTCGAAATGGGTCTAAGGATGTCTATTCTCTACATTTGTCTTATTGAACGTTGATACAAAATACTATCATATATCTAGAAGGCATTGCCTACAACAGTTGTAAAGTGTAATACGTGAAGATGTGTTTGCCTCATTAGAGGCATGGAATATACAGATTACACCTCAACAGTAGAATATGAAATGACAACACACCTCAACAGTAGAGTTCTCACGATTTACGAGTGTAGATGACTCGCACTATATGTAACAATTCTCCAAGTGTGTATTACTAAGAGTGAGTTTAAAGGATTTATGATTGAAAGAGATCAAAGGTGATAGTTTACTCAATAATTTAATTAATTCAGAAAAGTTGTTATAGTTATACATTTTTTTGTCATGACAATGAAAAGAGAAGAAAAAAGTAAACTCTAGCTACTTTTAATATTAACTTGTTATAGTTATGCCATTCATTTAGAATATATAAGTTAACTAATCCAATTTGATTTGACAATTCATTAATTTTACCTTTATAGACTTTTTGTTTCTTTATTATTTTTCATCTAAAAAAATAAAAGAAGGATAAAAATTTGGAAATTCAACTAATTAATTCATTACATTGTGGCGATTAATGTTTGTTACTCGGTTACTGTTTTTAATATAGATTACTTTTCCATTGATTAATTAATCCAATTTTAATTATTTATTTTTGAAGGTTCACTAACAGAAGGTATAGAAGGTATATCTGATTGATATCAAAATATAGACCGATAAATTCATGTATTTGGTCTTAATATATGCTTTGATACATTTATCAATTGCTTCTAAGTATCATCATGATTGAGCAGTAAGAAGGGAGAGTGGGAGAGATAAAGAACGATAAAAAGAGATTATATAATTATTTAAAAGTATAATGGACTTTAGTAGAAATATTTTTCTAATTAGGTGAATTTTTCCAAAATATTAAGCACTCTACAATTGCTTTCATTAGAAGAATTTATCGGCCAAGTGAGTTTGAATTAAGTGTCGCAATGAAGTTTTTATTTGTATTGATTGATGTGTCAATGGGTTATTGCTCATTTCTCTTTCTCATGTCTATATCTTTTTTTTATTACTAATTTAGAAAAACTATAATTGGCTATTTATGAATATATTTGTCTTGTATATATATACTAGAAGGGCATAGTCCGTGCTCAGCACGGGCCTAACATGCATGGTTTCGATTTTTTTTCACTGTAACAATACAACAGTACAAACAAACTAAACATGATGCCTATCTTGGTTAAAATAACATTGGCAAAACAATTCTTGTGCCTGTTTAGATCAATCATTTTTGTAGTGGCAATTCTAATCAAATGAAACAGAGAATTTCTTTACGTAGATAGAAGTCTAAGAGATATACAATTGAGTTGCCTATGTTATCCATAGTTTGAAAAGTTCAAATTTGCAATATTTATACCATCCATAAGTCACCATAGCTCTTCATATGATTATATGTCATGAGCACAATCCAACTCATTCTTATGAGAAGAATGATTCAAGTAAAATCTGCAAAAAGAGAAGATGAAGTCAATTACGAATGTCAGAAAAATACACAAATGAAAAACCCAGTGAATTACCAAATATAAGCACACACCGTCCGTCACATGTATGTCTTTTAAAAGAAAAAACTCTAGTTAAGTTATTACAATGTAATAAGATTGAAGTTGTTGATCCACAAAATAAAGAAAAAATAAGTAACATACCTAACAATCATTGATTTCAGATTTGGTCCCAAAAACTGAAAATTGTTTTAGCAGATTTATAGCAACATGGTAGTACTTCATATATCTTGAGATAGAAAATCTCCAACACTTTTGGTTCAATATTCCACGTATGACAACACAACATGTTCATACATGAAGCAGAAATAAATATATGTTTTCCACCGAGTTTTTAATTTTTCTACAATTGCTTTGTCAACTCTCTCAGTGATTTTTTATATTTATCATCAACATCTGATCAAGGTCAATGATTTTTTATATTTCAATTTGTTATGTTGCACTTAAATTATAGCTCCTTCCAACTTTTTCTTTATGCTAGCACAATAGGCCTGTAAAGTGTAAAGCATTGTATTACTAACCATCATGGTCAAAGAACTATTATTTGTGTTCAGGCTAATTTTGCACACACACAACTATGTAAGGATCTATGAAAGACATGAAAAATCTGTTAAAAGTAAAATGTGCTAAATTATTAATACCAAATGCATGCTACAATAACATTTACATTCAATATCTATTCAAAGCAGCACAAAAGATAATCACATTGAGAGCAACTTACTTGATATGCTTTCTGAACATTCTTAATTAGCCTCGCCAGCTAATTTCACACCCATTAACATGTATCTCTCTCTTTACCAATTCTGAAAAGTAAAATTTGATGAGTATTGTAATGTCACAAGGTGGACACCATGTAAATATTCCCATATTTGTACTCACAGAGACCAAGTAAATTGGTTCAAGTTGCACTTGTTTTCAGAAGGAAAAAGAACTAGAAAGAAGAAAAGATTTCAAGGACACAAGTGAGAATTACATATTCTTCAGCAAAGAAGTGTGGCCTATCTCCATAGTACCTGAAAGCAAAAAAATGATAATCATGTTATAGATTGGAAGGAGTGCTGAAGCAGGATGCATTTTAAAATAGAAATTGTTTATCTACTTTATCCGAGGAAAGATCATATCTTCTAATACTTTTTCAACTAAGCTTGCCGTCTTTAATCCGTTTTTTGCGAAGTAATCATTGACTGAGTCTCTCTCGGTGTCAATGCACTAAACGAAACAACTACATATATTGCAAAGAGTGAACTGTTGTCCACTCTAGAACTTTAAAAGACGCAAACCGAGCAAGTTTCCGCACTACCTAATCTAAGCAAAAATAGGGCAAATATAAAACTATATAGAACTCACTCTTATCAGCTAAATATTATGACGACAAAGCAAAACATTGAATGAACCATTTTTTCGAATTCAGAACATCGAATCAGGTGCTTTCAAATGGACATCAAAACATGCAAAGATTGCTTGATATATGAACTGTGTCATATGATATAACTGCTCTAAATTACTCATATTTCGAAGTCATAGAGTCTCCAAAAAAATAAGTCTTTTGCAGCTGAATTTGGAATCTTTTTGCATAGATTTCTCCTCTCATGTCATGTAATCACATAGTACTTTTCTTATATAGGACAAAGATGACTCCTTTTTCTTTTTTTACCTTTAGTTTCTTGAGAAATTCACTTAGGCTTATTAGTTGTTAAAAAGGGTCTCATCAGTTATCTCTTCTTTACCAACATATATATACTGTTATAGAATAGTGTCAATTACAGTTGTATATGGTGGGTCAGACAACACAATAATGCATATAAAGTTTTGTTCTTGAAAATCTTCTTGTTGTGTTAAGCAAACATGAATGTTCTGTGGGGTTGATTTTCTTAAAAGTTTAAAGAAAGACGTGAAAACTATTCTGGTGTAATTAGTAAGGAGGGCAAGAAAGTGGAGCAGGAGGGTAAAAGTAGTTGTGATATTGGCGAGAAAGTTATGGTGGTTGTTAAGGCTGGTATAACATTCATCTAAATTATTTCCATTTCTTTCGGCATCTCATTGTGGTAGCACAAAAATGTTGTATTATATTCAAGTATATGTCAACTACATTTATAGAAAGCAAAAGGCCTACAAAAAGAGAACTTTTGATTGTTATCATGGATTTTATACAGAAATGGCTATTTGGTATTCTTACTTGATTTGAGATTAGGTACTTATTAGAGTGCAAGCTAGGGTGGACACCCGTTACAAAAAAAATAAAAGAAGGTACTTAAGAGTGTTGCCTGATTGAAACAAAATTTCTCTGAATTGAACAGAAATCTTGGTTTATTGATTATTCTGCTCTTCTTTGCTAATTGACACCCTCATGTCATCTTATGGATGCTGAATATATTCCTCGTGGATTTTTCCGACAGTCTGATCTTGGCTTTTGTAAGAATGTGAAAGATAGTCAGTCCTTCAAGGAGGATTTACTTCTCAAGCCACTGACTTCTAATTAGTCTATTGAAGCTATAGATAATATCTATGTTCAGAGTAGAGACCTAGAAGACATAAACCACAAACCAAGCACACTTCTATCAGCTAAGTTTGAAGATGATATCTGCCTGATATATGAAATGTCACATAGTTGCTCTAAAATAATCAAATTTCAACATAACAAGGGCCAATGAAATCACAGTAACCCAGACGATGACATCAAGTTGTCCATGAATATAATATACAGATAAAAAACCTCAAAAAAAACTCATACTACTCTAAAATAATCACATTTCAAAAATCACAGAGAGCCATAACACTACGTACAGTATCCTAGAAGATCACTTTAAGTCATCCACGAAGACAATAAAGATAAAAAAAACCTTCAAATAGAAACTCATTCGCGCTATAAATAATCAAATATCAAAATTATAGAGAGCAACGACACTACAGTATCCTAATAGACCACGTTAAGCTATCCACGAAGACAACACATATAACCAACCTAAAAAAAACTCAGCCAGCTCTATAATAATCAAATTACAAAACCACAAAGAGTGATGGCTATACAATATCCTAGATGATCAAGTTAAGCTATCCACAAATACAATAAAAATCCTCAGATTGCTCTAAATAATCAAATTTCAAATTCTCATAGATTGTTGACACCACAGTTGTCTAAAAGATCACATAAAGATATCTACGAAGACAATAAAAAAATCAAGATTTCTCTAAAGTAATCAAATTTCAAAATCACAAAAAGTGTGAAACTACAGTATCTTAGAGGATGACGTTAAAAAATATACAAAGAGAATACAGAAAAAACTCTCTTGAGACTTACATTGGAAGAATTGCTTATGAGTTCGCCAAGAAGACCTCCTTGTAGTTGTAGAAAGTGTTGATAATAAGACTGAGAAGCTAATTAACCTCAGCCTGGAAAGCAAACGTCTTTCTGTCCGCCATTTTTTGGTAGATCTAAAGAGTTGTTGCTACTACAAAAAAAAGAATCGCAGGCGAAGTGGAACATAGAGGGACTCGAAAGTAAGAGGGGGTTTAATGGCAGTGTTTAGTGACTTCATATTGAGAAAAACTTACTTGAAATGCTTTCTGAACCATCTCAACATGCCTTGTTATAGCCTCATCAGCTAATTTTACACCCATTCACACGTAACTCTCTCTTTAATAATTCCCAAAAATAAATTTGATAAATGGCTGTGAAGCTACGAACCGGAGACTATGTAGTACTCCAATTTTCCTACTTTGAGAGATGAAAAAAGTCAGTTCAAATTGCACTTATTTACAAAACAAAAGAAAATTAGGAAGAAGAAAAGATTTCAAAGACAGAAGCAGATAATCCAGCGAGAATTACATATTCCTGAGAAATTATGAATTAGAATCATACAAAACTTGATACTCCAAGCAAATGAGTGTTTCCTATAAGGAGTGCAGAAATCTAAGTTGCGCAGACACTTCACTTTCAATGCCGCATTCGTGTCGAATTCTTCAAATATACTCTACTTTTAGAGAATTTGACATGCACCCGTTGACATTTTTTAAGAGTCCGAACAACACAGGTGAAAATTGAATGAAAAGATACGTCTCAGGAAAATGTACAGACTCACTACTCTAGCACATCTAATTCTAAAGATTAAAAGTAATCAAGTAGTTCGTCAAAGAGTAGAGCAAGATGCAGATCAATTTAGGAGCCAAACTATTTGAGTCATCAATAAATTATGCCCAGGAAGCTTCAAACTGAAGTAGTTAAGAATGTAAATTCTAAACTTAAAAAGGGCGGATAGCAGGCGAGTATAAGAAACATAAAAACCGTGTTCCCTTTCTAATTTTTGCATGTTTTCTGTAGTGGTACTTTACCAGTAGTAAAAATCAAAAGAAAATAGATAATGTAATTTTGGAATTACATCTTGAAAACACCAAATGAGATAGGGTTGAGCTGTTTTTCTATGAAAAACTCAAAAGAGAGGTAGAATTTGCAAGGTTTTGTGCCAAAAGCTCTATGAATCTCTAAGAAATTAGCCATCTCCAGTTGGCTAAAGATTGTGCACATTGAGCAACCATTAATTGAATGTAGTCATTATTGAAATGGTACCTCTTTATTTATAATCAATAAATTTAAAAATTTCAATTCATCATTTTCTTTTAAGTTGGCACATATCTATTGGGACAAAATTTCAACACCAAAAGAAAAAAATAAAGATGAAGAAAAATCAAACCTGTGAAAACCAAGAAGAGACATCGCTATTGCAGCCGAGAAAAACCCCAAGAAGGTGAAGAGAATTGTTGAATTAATTCTCTTAAAATTGCCACGAAGAGAGGTAAAATACAGTACACGTGTTTTATGAGAAAAATATATGTGTTCAACAATAGTACGTACAGACGTGTGTTTGTAGGAGAGGGGCAAGTCTATATTTATCCAATTTTATAGTACAATTTCAATAACATTATGTACAATTATTTAATGTTGTGATAGTCCAGCCCTTGTTGGCTTATATAAGAGGGTAATAATATGTTGTGAAAAGAGAGAAGGAAAAGTGTAGCATATATATTAACTTGTTACACCATTCATCATTTAGAATAAATTGTTCAATTTGACAAATCATTATTAAATTAATATATGACGTTCAACTTATACAATCTTTACTTATAATAACAGCCCATCAAATATATTATATATTCAAATCTTTCTTCTAAAATTAACACACAAGGGAGCTACACTTGTGATGACAAACTTCCAAATACTTTTTAAATTAAAAAAAAATTAGTTTTGAAAAAGTATTTTAAAAGAAAAAAACTATTAATTTTTATTTAGAAAAAAAGATATTTCTTCTATTTAACCAAACTATCAACTAAATGCATTTTTTGTTGATTTCATTAGTGACATTTTTACTCTTTTTCCGTAGATGGAAATAGTTGACTATTGTGCATAGACATATTTGATTATGAGTAAATGAGTAATCTATATTAAAGACAGCAATGTACCGATCGGGTAACAAACAATAATGACCACAATATAATGAATTAATTAGTTGATCTCCAAATCCTTATCCTTCTTTTTCTTTTCTTCTTTTAGATGAAAAATATAAAGAAGCAAAATGTCGATTAAGGTAAAATTAATGAATTGTCAAATCGAATTTGATTAGATAATTTATTCTAAATGAATGGTATAACTATAACAAGTTAATATTTAAAGTAGCTAGAGTTTTGTTTTTTCTTCTCTTTTCATTGTCATGACAAAAAATAGTATAACTATAACAACTTTTCTGAATTAATTAAATTATTGAGTTTTTTCTTCTTCCTTCAATCTATCGACTCATTACAAAAAATACATGAGAAAACTGAACTATTGAACACTTATTGCTGAAATGTGAAGACATTGATATTGACATTTCACAATTGTTGAATCCAATAATTACTTAACCAACATACAAAAGTAATTTATTGTCGTTAATAAATCAAATTCACCATAAAAGCATAGTTATTGCCATAACATTTGGCTGAACTGATTCATCAAAATTAGTCATTTGTAATTTCTTGCAGAACATTATAACAACTAAAACATCAAAATATAATTATATACATAATTGCTTTCATGAACATAGTAAACGACAAAAGAGTTCAACTTCGAATTGTCTAAAGTCTATCCCTTTTAACTTTCATCTTTTGAAAATATTCAAACCAAATGGAGATGCAAAACTTATATGGAAGAGTTCTATTTACCTTAAAATGGGTCAGTGGGTTGGTTTTTTTTTTTTCACTTATAAGAAAAATATTTGAAGAATATGATACAGAAATGGCTTCATAGTTTATTGATAGTTCTTATTAATAATATCCCTTTGTTTCCCTCCCCCGTCCTGCCCTTCACATTTCTTAATTTTCCATAGTTTCCCCAGAGAACCCAAGAGTTCTTTGACCACTGATGTAATGACCCTAAAGGTCATTTTTGGAAATTTTCAAAAAATGACCATTTTACCCCTCCCGATAGTTTTCCCGAGTCCTAATTGTTGTATTTTTGAAGTTGGTTTGGAAGAAAATTGATGAAAAGTTGAGTTTTTGGAAAGTTGAGTTTTTAAGAATTAAAATTTGGTTAAAAGTGCTATTTCGAGTCATTTGGAGTTTCGAGACTCGAATCGGATTTTCGTCGATTTCAGCAGTTTTATAATGTCGAAACGGGTTTGTGAGAATTTACGGAGTCGAATTTGGAGTTAAAACGAAGATTTGAGGTCCTAAGTTGCTGAAATTGTGAAATTTTGATCAAGAGTTGACTTTGGTCAACAAACGAGGTTTCGATGCTCGAAATGGAATTTCGAGGGCACCGTTGGATTCAGGGGGTGATTCTAAGTCTAGAATGAGTCTTGGTTGAATTCTTAGAGGCCCCGAGTGCGTTTCGAGTTTTTGAGCCTAAAGTTAGTTTTTGACGCCTTATCGGATACCGGGTCAAGGAGACCTCGAATTCAAATTCCGACGATTTCATTGAGTCCGAAATGTCATTTTCAAGCTAGTAGCATATTTGGTTTGTGTTCGGGAAGTGCCAAATGAGTTTTGGGTGAGCTTTTAAGCTTCTTGGATGCTTTGACACTATTTCAGCAAATTGTGGCAACCAAAGGGTTCATTATTAGTTTTAAAGGTCGAAAAATTATTCCGAAGGTTCTGAAATTTTGAGCATGAATTATAGGACTTATCTGCAAATTTTGGTGCATTTTCGCTAACCCGAGATTGGACTTTTATCGCAAATAAGAAATAATTGTTTACCGAGTAGAAATGATATTTGACTGGGCAAACGAGCATGAAATTGAGCTCCGATTGAACGAGCAGGTCCGTATCATTATTTAAGACATTTACAAAAAAGAATCGGGTCATTTCACTATCGTATGAGGAAATTACGGCCTTTTTAGTGAAAGATTAACTGCTGTTTTTCTGGTGCATAACAGCCATGTACTGTTATAAAAATCTCAGACTGTGTTCATTTGGTATTTTGAGCATATCGGGAGTTCTAGAGATCGGAATGGAGTGATTCTTACGGGTTTCTTCTTGAATTAATATGAGGGTTAGTATTCAATCTTCAATTCGACATTTTCTCATAATTTCTTTATCTGGTTTTTTTTCCTATCCGTAAATCTCTTGGGAAAAATTGGGGTTTTATCGATTTGGACTCCCTTTTTGATGAAAAAGGTATATTTACGATCCTTATGTTATGGGTAAACTGATTTTAACATAAAATTATTGATTCATCGATTATTTTCATCATATTAACCGCGTACAATTTGGACTTTCCCGGTAAAGTTAAAGTTTGATAAATTGAGAATTTCAAGGTCGATCTTAACTCCGTTTTTGATGAAATTTCATATTTGAACTTATCTAAGCATGGGTAAGATGTTTTTCAAGAGATATTTCATTTTCGAGTCGGGGTTTCGGATCCGAATATTTTAGGCTTCTTCAAGAACGTGGATTTTCCTTCAAATTGAGTTTGTGAATTGATTTCAACTCCGTTTTCAAATTGGTTTTCACCATTAGCTTCCAAATACTTTAAGGATCATTTTACATCAAAAATTTCCAGATTTGGGTATCGTTTTCCGGTATGAGACTTTTGGACCGTTTTGCCCTTTTTCCCTAAATTTCTTGATTTTGGTGTCATTGGACTCGAATTGTGATTGTGAATAATTGTTTGAATAGATTATCGTGATCCGGATTATACTCGGAAAGGAAAGGCTCAAGTCAAGTAACTTTTGGAGTTCGTTTTAAGGCAAGTGGCTTCCAAACTTTGTAAAACTCTTAGACTACGCATGACTACTTTCCTAATTGTGTTGGGGAGTAATGGGGATTGAGGATGGGTTTTATTTGTTGATTGAAATTGTTGTAAATGAAAGATGGGGAATAAAACGAGCTAAATGTGTTATATGTGACTTGAATTTGTTGAATAAGTCATGTGATAACTGATATTGAGGGGATAGAAGAGCATGAGTAGGCTATGATTGATACAGACATTGAGGTTGAGACAGATGATGTGTAATACTATGATGTGGTCGTGATATGGTTGTGATTGAGACAGATGATGTGTAATACTATGATGTGGTCGTGATATGGTTGTGATTGAGACAGATGATGTGTAATACTATGATGTGGTCGTGATATGGTTGTGATTGAGACAGATGATGTGTAATACTATGATGTGGTCGTGATATGGTTGTGATTGAGACAGATGATGTGTAATACTATGATGTGGTCGTGATATGGTTGTGATTGAGACAGATGATGTGTAATACTATGATGTGGTCGTGATATGGTTGTGATTGAGACAGATGATGTGTAATACTATGATGTGGTCGTGATATGGTTGTGATTGAGACAGATGATGTGTAATACTATGATGTGGTCGTGATATGGTTGTGATTGAGACAGATGATGTGTAATACTATGATGTGGTCGTGATATGGTTGTGATTGAGACAGATGATGTGTAATACTATGATGTGGTCGTGATATGGTTGTGATTGAGACAGATGATGTGTAATACTATGATGTGATCGTGATATGATTGTGATTGATGACATGTGCATATTCATTATTCATCCCATGTGTGAACTATCTGTTGCATGAGTTCTGAGACACTGATATGAGGATGGATGGATATGAGACACAGTTGAGACTAGCTCCGGCTAGAGATATATGAGATGGACTAGCTCCGGCTAGCGATTTGGATGCCGATGGGATCTGGTTCCGGCGGTGATACATGGTCCATGTGTGGCCCCCATGGGTTCTGATTTGAGTATTCAGCGCGGACTGATTACGTCAACAGATGTGTATCGTAGGACAGACATGCATCACGACTACATGACATCATTATTGCATTTTGCATCGCATTTGCCTTATCTTTGTCTGTGATGTGTGGATTGTATCGGTTTACCCTTCTTATGTGGAATTTGATCTACTTGCTCTTATTTGTTGATCTGAGGTTGATGAGGATATACTGTTGGTTCTGGCTGTTGAATATGATCTGTTTAGTATAGGTTGGTTGGTTTGCTGCTAGATTGAAGTTTCGGTGGTTCGGTTGGGATTGAAAGGAGTTGTTTGTAGCTGCTAGTTTTGCTTAGTTTAGAGTTACTTGCGAGTACCTGTGGTTTTCGGTACTCACCCTTGCTTCTACACAATTGTGTAGGTTGACAACTCTCTCTCAGATTCGGCTTAGTAGTTTCTTTAGCAGATTGAGCTTCGGGACATACTCGAGAGGTAGCGGTTCATTCCAGACGTGCCCTTGAGTTATCTTTACTTTCAGTTTTGTTCTATTCGAGAACTATACTCTGAGACTTGTATATTTTTATTCGAATTCTGTATTTAGAGGTTTGTACATGTGACAACCAAATTTTGGGTAGTGTTGAGTCTTAATTAAAGTCTTTCGCTTATTTATTATCTTTTATTCTCGTATTTCTACTTCTCTATCGTTGTGGTTGGGTTAGGCTGACGTGTCCGGTGGAAAATGGACACGTGCCATCACATCCGAATTTGGGGTGTGACAATTGAAGTGGTTTGGGTTCTAAAAATTAAATGGGTGGGTTTTTCATAAAATTATTTTGAAATTAAAATTTGTGGACCAATTAGAAAATGCTAGGTGTCTCTTTTAAAAGAGTCAAAACTTGACTTTAATTCTGTTAGTTTGAGGGGTAGGTTTGAACTAAAAAATAAATATTAAGGGTATTTTTGAACTCGAAGGTGGAAGGAGAGTATTTATAAACCATTTCTCAAAGGAGAAGGACATGTTTGGCCCTTTTCCGATAACAATAATATAATATTAACTATCTAACATTAATATTCAAAATAAAAAGTAATTTTTAAAAATAAAGAGATGGAAAAATAAATAAAAAATTTAAGTTTATAACATCATAAATATTTGCTACACATAATTAAGTAGTACCTATTAAAATTTCAAAAAAATATTAAGTACCTTTTTTACTTGATAAATAATTAAATTATAATGGAGCAAATAGAGACATTTTCTTCCTAAAAATAAATATGTTCATGAAAAAGAGATAGACAGAGGAGGTGCTTTTTCATCTATTATAGATTATGTTCTTACAATATAACATATACTAGTACAATACAATTAAAGCCATATTTAATGTTTTCCCATTCAACTGTTGTTAATTTCTGGTGGGTTTACTTTTTGCAATATTGTATTGGAAATATATAATCTTTGTTGTAAAGAAAATATGGATGCCATGTGGCCCCCAACAATTTGAGGACTTACATCACTTGTAATAGTGTAAAGCCAAGGCTCATGCCATGTGGGACTAACCCATTGGAGGGCCACCATCACTTGACCAATTAAAATGGCCAAGTTATACATTTGTAAGTCATCTTTTGGCTATAAATAGCCATTACATTTACAAAGGAATATATACGTATTGAAATACATTACTCTCTCAATTGTCATTCTTTTAGTATATTAATTTTAGTTAGTTATTTTATAACACGTTATCAGCACGAGTCTCTGCCACTTCAAGTAAAGACTTTAAAAGTCTTGAAGGAATAATTTTTTCTTTCTTAAATAATGTCAAATCTTTCTAAACTTGAATTTCTTGCTTTAGACATATCGGAAAAAGACTATCTATCATGGGTACTTGATGCAAAAATTCATCTTGATGCGATGGGTCTGGCAGACACCATCCAAGAAAAAAAAAACAAGCATCGAATCAAAACCGTGCTAAGGCAATGATATTTCTCCGTCATCACCTTGATAAGGGTTTAAAAATGGAATATCTCACTGTTAAAGATCCTCTAGTGTTGTGGACTAATTTAAAAGATAGATATGACCACCTGAAGTTGGTCGTCCTTCCACAGGCACGTTATGACTGGATCCATTTGAGACTTCAAGATTTTAAATCTATCAGTGAGTATAACTCTTCCATGTTTAAAATCAACTCACAATTAAAATTATGCGGCGAAAATATCACTAACCATGATATGCTGGAGAAAATATTTTCCACTTTCCCTGCCTCGAGGATGCTCCTACAACAGCAATACCGAGAAATGGGATTTAAAAAATATTCAGAATTAATTTCACATCTCCTTGTTGCTGAACAACATAGTGACTTACTGATGAAAAACCATGAAAGTTGACCTGCTGGTTCTATGCCATTTCCTGAAGTAAATACGACAAATTTTCACCAATCTAAGTGTGGAAAAGGTCGTGGCACCAGTCGTGGCCGTAGCGATGGTCGAGGAAGAAATTTCAATCATGGTGATCGTCTTGCACTAAATAATAACCTTCACCACCAGCAGTGTAAAAAGAAGGATGAAAAGCATGAAGTGGTGTAGCAGAAAAATTCAGACAACAAATGTTATCGTTGTGGTGGAAAAGGGCATTAGTCGCGTACCTGTCGTACGCCAAGGCACCTGGTTGAGCTATGTCAAGCTTCCCTGAAGAAAGTGAAAAATAACGCAGAAGCCAACTTTATCTCTGAAGATAATGTTGAACCCATGCATCTAGATATAGCAGATTTCTTTGAGAATCCCGAAGGAAAAATAGATCACCTGATAGGTGATGGGTCTGTAATAATGTAAATATATTTTACTTCTGTCGTTTGTATAAACTAGTAAGAATATGTTTTTCTAGTCTTGTAAATAAATAAAAGGTTGTGTAATGTTTTCTTTTAGTAATAATATTATAATGTTTACTTCGTTTATATCTTTTATCTTGAAGAGTATATGGATACCTCTCAAATTTTGTTTGGATCAATGATCAATCATGAAGATATTTGTGTAATTGATAGTGGAGCAACGCACGCCATATTCAAAGATGAGAAATATTTCTCTTACTTGCTTAGAAGAAAAGCAAATGTTACTACAATTTCTGGTAATTCGAACTTAATAGAAGGCTCCGGAAGAGCTACTATATTTCTGCCTAAGGGGACAAAACTTGTTATAGAAGATGCATTGTTCTCTTCTAAATTCCTAAGAAACCTGTTAAGTTTTAAAGATATTCGCCGAAATGGATATCATGTTGAGACAATAAATGAAATGAATGTTGAATACTTTGGTATTACTAAGATTGTCTCAGACCAGAAATATGTATTAGAGAAATTATCAACTTTATCTTCTGGCTTATATTATGCAAAAATAAGTACAATTGAAGCACACTCTATCGTAAACCAGAAGTTTACCGACTTAAAAACTTTTGTGCTTTGGCATGACCGAATAGGTCATCCTGGATCAATAATGATGAGACGAATCATTGAAAATTCAAATGGACATCCATTAAAGAACCTGAAGATTCTTACAAATGATTAGTTTTCATGTGCTGTTTGTTGTTAAGGCAAATTGATTACTAGGCCATCACCAATGAAGGTTAACATTGAATCCCCTCAATTTTTAGAACGTATACATGGGGATATCTGTGGACCTATTTGTTGACACCCAATTTTGACCCTCATTTCTTCTAATTTATTGTTTTCAAGATTCTAATTTAATAACGTATAAAATAATCCCTTTTCACAACTATTTTTTTTATTATGACTATATATCTTCTAAAATTATTAGTTTTATTATCAAAATTACTAATATTATTTTTTTTATACCTTTTTTCCTTAAATAATCGATTGTCGTCATTTTATTTCAAGCTTCATATTTTATTAAATTAATTATAAGTCGATATCTTGTATCTATATTTAACATTAGCATAAAGTCGTAATATTGATTTTTTTTATTATGTAAATTATTAGTTGTCATCTTATAACATATTTTGTATTAGTTATAAAGTAAGAAGCCCAAAGTAATTTAAAAGAAGAAAAGAAAAGGCTAAGAAATTTGGCCCAAAAGCCTTAAATCAAACCAAGTGATCAGCCCATTTTTATGTCAAAATGAGCCCAAGTGAGCTAGCCCATTTACATTTCAGCCAGCCCATTCCCTTCAATCCCTAGCAAACAAATTAGGTTTTAAACTTTTCTCTACTCTAAACGCGCCACTCGGGCCTCTTTCCTCTTCAGGCGTAACTTTCAAATGTTTTTCCATTGACAGACGCTTAATGCGTCATTTCGTGCAAGTTTGAAAAATTGAATATACGTCTCTATTTCTTTTCCCACTTTCATGCTTCAAGGTTCTCTGTAGTTTTCTATATCAAAAGCAAAGGCAGAGTTACTATTTCAAGTGAGGATTTGTACGAATCACGTGAAGAAAATCCATGTTTATCAATGGTTCTTTGTCACATATTGAGATCAGCTTGAAACAGCGATTTCGAATTTCAAACGGCTTCAAATCCCGCCCAAATCTTTTCTTATTTTTTCCTATAAGTATACATTTGTATTTTCAGCTTTGAACCAAGTTTCTCGCCCCCATAGTACTTCAAAGCACTGCATTTTGCTAAGAAAATTGCCTTTGATATTCTCTTTCGAACACGCCGGGAATTCCAATCTCAAGCCTGCTCGAGTCCGTCATTGTTCGAACACAGACCTTTGATCGAGTTAACCCTGTTCACTACCCTACAACAGGTAATACTCCCCTTTTTATCTCTATTTTACCATCGTGATTAAATAAACATTCTAAGAAATCTATATGCCCAAAGTGATTCTTGCTTAAGTTGGTTGTGACCAAAGTTATATGGGAAATATTTTGTATTTTTTTTTGAGACATGTACAGATTTGGACTTGTTCTAATTTAGGTTGAGTTTATAATGTGGAAATGAGTTTATTTTGTTTTGTTTCAAGTCTTACAACTTATTTATTTTTAATCTATCGACAGAAGCTCTTTTTAAGAAAAATGTTGGTTATGGTTTCTTTTTCTTTTTTTTTTTAGTTAAAAATATTATATAAAACTCAAAGCTTTTTTTTAGTTTATCTTAAGCTTGAGAAAGATGTTATTGTTTTAATCTATTTTTAGTTGGTTTCAAAGTTGTCAGTTGCTGGACGCTTCTTGTTCGACATTCAAATGTTTTACGTTTTAGACGTTGTGATTGAAAGAATGGTTCCGTTTTAGTTTCACATGAAATCAGTTTTGGTTATTAGTTAATTCTTCATTGGTGTCTTTATATTATAAAAATTACAGCTCGTGTATTGTTATGTAAAAGTATATCTAAAGGATATAGCTTCTATTTTGGCATAATTAGAAATTAAGTGATAAATGTTAGCATATCATGATCTCACACTGCATGTGATTTCCCCCATGTAGCTATACTTTTAACTCTCTGTTAGTGTACAATCCTTTTTGTTTCTTTTCTTCTTTTATTATTTTTTTTTAAAAAAAATATTATGTGTTGGCTATGTAAAAAGAAATCAATATCAAAAGAGTCATGGTTGTAGCCTCATTGTTCACGTCATATGAGTATAAGTTTTTATTCTTTTATATTCTATTAGAGATATGCATCAAGTCTCCATAAACCATATAGCCATCATGGGTAGAAAAGGGTCATACGTTTTAGATGAATCATTTTCGCATAGATTAGTGGATCCACTTAGTGAGTTAGCTTCCTATATCACGACAAGGTATAGGATGGGCCTCGGCAGCGTGAGGTAAAACGTTGTATCATCACTATAGTTCTTAAGTGATGGTTGTCGGTTAGAGAAACTCCCACAGCAGTAGTAGCATGGTTCCTCAAGGGGTTCTTCTTAGTGTGAATGGGGGTATGGGGCTTCATTCATGCACTGCACAAGTAAACTTTGAGAGGAAGCATGGTTTGTCTTTTTATTGTATTATGATTATAAATTGACATCATGTTTTCAACAGTTTTTTTTCTTTATATTGCACGTGTTTAAAACTGATTTATAATGAAATGAGTTTAGTTAAGTATTCAGGAGTTGAGAAGAGCCAAGGTAAGTGTTTCTTTCATTATCTCTTTCAAGCCTATGTTGTTTAATATTCTAACTCGCATACTCGTACATTCAATGTACTGATGCCAGTTAGCCTGCATCGTATTATGATGCAGAAACAGGTAACTAGGATCGACATCTGGCGCATTCGTTGATCCAGTGAGCAGTTCAGAGTCTGTTGGTGAGCCTCTTTGCATTCCAAAAGACTCTTTTACATTGCTTTCAGTTTTAGTATTGGTTCGTTTGGATGTTCTGGGCCTGTCCCGACATCCATCTCAGTTGTTTAGAGGCTTCATAGATAGTTAGACAGTCAGACAATCAGTTAGTTAATTCAATTGTCCTTACTTTTCATTTCATATTTTCAGATGTGAGTTACCATTTTGGCTAAGTTAAATGTTTATTTTCAAAACATTATGAGTTCAGTTTGAGGCAGTTAAGTTGTTTAGCATTTGAATTCTTTTCTTATTACATATAGTCTTTCGCTGAGTCAGTAAACCAGGCCAAGGGTTCGCTTGAGGCTAGCAATGGTCTTCGAGTGCCGGCCACGTCCAAGGTGTAGGCTCGGGGCGTGACAAGCTTGGTATCAGAGCACAGAGTTCAAGAGTCCTAGGGAGTCTATGAAGCCATGTCTGTAGAGTCCTAGTTATCGGTGTGAAGCGCACCACATCTATAATTAGGAGGCTGCAACATTTAAGAATTCCTTCACTTCTTTCACACTCATTTCGTGCGTTAGAGTTGATCTCTAAAAAGTTTTCCTCTAATTCATGCTTGCGCGTGTTTCAGATAATCATGCCTCCACGAAGAGTAGTCAGAAGTCGTCCTGCTAGGAGAAATGTCGAAGAACAAGAGGTACCTAATGCACTAAAAGCGCAACCCCAAAGAGAGGTCACCAAGACTGAATTTCGTGAAGCTATTCGGATGTTAAGTCAAGTTGCGACCTATTATGTGGGACAAAGAGATAATCGACAGGAAGTGGTTGATACTTCAAAGATCCGTGAGCTTTTAAGGATGAACCCACCAAGCTTCACAGGTTCAAGTGTCAACGAGGATCCGCCCTAACCCCGTTTTCACTTCTTCTCTAACAAGATCCACCACCAAAACGACCTCCAACCCTCTTCTTCTTCGTTCCAACAACAACAGCTTCAACCAGCAGACCCATCCCCATTTTCCCCATTATTTCCAGCGAACAAGCAAGCCCAAACCTCCGGCAACCCCAAACAGCCGCAGAAGCTCCCACGCGGCTGACAGCAACCCAATAACCACTAGCTTGACCAAACAAAATCAAAATCGAGCTCCACAATCAGAAAACCGCCTCCATTCCTCACATTTTCCGGCAAAAAGCAACATCACCCACCAGTAACGAGCTTTAAGCTCTATTTCCGGTGGGCGAACAATAGCCAACAACAATAACTCCACAGCACTCATCAAAAGCGAAACGAATCAGCTCTGTCGGAGCAATAAACAAACAGCACCGGTAAGCACCACACGCTACCGCAATGCAAACTCCGGAGACTCAAAGAGAACTCCGTCAGTGTAATGACCCTCTTGGTCATTTTTGTGTCTTGCCTTCTTTGTGTCGTTTAGAGCGTTCCTGTAGCGACCCCGAGTCATTTATGACTTGTTGGGACTGACAGTTCGGTCACCTGGTCGTTCGTTTGGTCTTGGTGTGAGTTTTTGTGTTTTGGAGCTTATGAACCTTGAATGGTCATTTTCGATCAAAAGTTCAAGAAGATGACATCGGAATCCAATTCTGACGATTTCATCAACTCCGGAATGGTCATTTTAAGCTAGTAGCATGGTCGACATGACTCCTGAGGTTTTCAGTGTGAGTCAGTGTGATTAGGCGTTTTAGCCTTTGAATTTTGGCTTAAGTTTGACTTTGGTCAACATTCTGAGTAAACGCGCTCGGATGAGAATTCCGTCAGTGCAGTTAGCTCCGAAATGTCGATTTTGGCCTAGATTGACCCTTCTTTTGTGTCCCGAGATTTTTGATATCTTTCCGAGCCCTTTTGTGGGTTTTGGCTTAAAATGGCCTTTGGAAGTGGGACCCACTTTTTATCGAAATGACCTCTGATGGAAATTTCGATTGCGCTGTTGAGTCTGGAATATCGAATTTGATATGGTTGCATATCTCATTTGCGCGCACGGGGTTCCGAACGAGATCGGAGCACCCCGTCGGAGTTAAAGTTTTGGAAATTTATTGCAGATTTTCTATAATAAATGCAGAAAATCAGCAACAAATTCCCAAACTCAAACTCTCTTAACTCTCTCATCTTTTGTCCGATTTGGGCGATTCAAAAGGAAAAGTTGTGAGATTTTTCGAGGGCAACGCGTTAGTGAGCTCGGATAGTGGTTTGGGGTTCCCGTTTGAGGTAATTTCGCAAAAAACCTGACTGTTGTACTGTTTTCGAGTCCTTGTTTTTGGAATTTTTGTTTTGGTCATATCTCACTCATTTTAGCTCGGTTTTGGGTGATTCGAAGTCCCACGTGTTGAGAATTATCGTGGCTTCATCGTAGAGTGTTCAAAGAGTGCTGGGCACCTTTTGATTTTCGTTTATTTCAATTTTTGGACTGCTGCAGTAGGGTTTCTATTAGTTGTTTAAAGTGTAGTTTCTTGCTTGTTGGTTCTTGCTATGTTTTGAGCCTCGAATTGTGTTCCATTTTGGAACACAAGTTTGGAGTGCTGTTTAGGGTCTCTTGACGGAGTCAAATTCGGACAGTTCGGTGCGGGTCCCACGATTCCCGTTTTGACTCCAAAATTGACCCGTCTCCGTTTGTTGTGATTTTGGTGTCTAAATGACCATAGTAACGTTGTGACTCTATTTTTGATAGCGGGGCAGCGTTTTGAGATTGTTCGGAAAGGGAAAGCTCCGGTAAAGTGATTTGGAGAGCGCACGATTGGCCTTAGGGTAGGCTACGACTTTCCTTCTTTTAGATTGAGCTTAATTGTGTAAAAACACGTTGATTGGAGTGAATTGGGGGTGGATACTAGTTTACTACCTTACTTTGATTAGATACCTTATGTTAGGATCGATTGGCCACATTTCGAGTATAGTATCATGTTAACCGGTTTAGTAGAGTTGCATGTCTATGTGCTAAATGCTATTATATGCTTGTATGCTTTGTATTGTATGCCTTGTTCATCCTTAACCGTAAGCATGATGTCCTTAGTCTAGGTTAGGCTAGCATTGCCTTAGACTTATGACCCGTGTGGGCTGGATGGCCTTGACTTTCTGCCGACGTCGTTCGGATGACTTAGCTCCTTGTAGACTGGAATAGCAGACTTGAGTCTGATAGTTTGAGCCTTAGATTAGGCGTTATCGCTACTTGCTGCACTTCTGTATCTTCTCCCTCGCATTCTGCGGTTCCGACGCATTCTCGAAGGTTTGGTGTATCACTAGAGGCGTGGGATTGAGATAGTATAGGCTTGGAGCCTTTTCTGTGATTTCTTAGAGTGGACGATGTTCCACGGTGGTTATTGTGGGATTGGATCCTATCGGAGATACCATCACCCCCGGGGTCGTTCTTTCTAGCTGGGCTGGGAACGTATCGCTGGTTGGGTAGACTCGGTGATATCGGCGATCGCCCCCGGGCCTCTCTTTCTAGCTGGGCTGGGAGTGTGCTGCTGGCTGGGTGTCCCCGGGTCGCTCTTTCTAGCTGGGCTGGGAGCTGACTGCATGGTAGGACGACTCGCGATATCTACCTAACTCATGGGTCCCTCTTTCTAGCTGGGCTGGGAGTGGACTGTTTGGTTGGGTGCCCCCTAGGGTCACTCTTTCTAGCTGGGCTGGGAGTGCACTGCTGGCTGGGTGGAGTCTGATGGATTATCTTAGTTACTTTGGGCTGAGAGCCCGATTTTCTTCTTTCTCAGTAGACTTAGCTTTTCCGTGTACCTGTCGAGCTTATGGGGGTTCGTTCAGGTTTTATTTAAGCTTGTGTACGAGTGTACCTTCTGGGCTTATGGGGGTCCAGTTAGGTTTAGTCTAGTTGTACTTAGTTTGTTTCTGGTATGCTCGTGTGCTTTCTTTTCTTATCCGTTTGACCTCTCTGTGTCTAGATTCTATCCTTTCTTATTGTTTTTACCCTTTTTGCTCAGTCGGCCTATGATGCCTACTGAGTACCTGTTGTGTTGGTACTCATGCTACGCTCTGCATCTATTTCGTGATGCAGGTCCCAGTACCAGTTATCAGCGGTCACTAGTTCCTGCCTTCTTTTGCAGTTGTGATTCGGAGACAAGGGCGAGCACTTGGCGTTTTGGGGTTTGTTCTGTCTCCTTCTTTTGTTTTAGCTAGTCTTGTTGCCCTTGAGACACGCTTTGTTGTGGTCCACTTTTGGGACTTGTACTCTTTATTAGATAGCTCTGTACTAGTGACTTCCAGGTTCTGGGAGGGATTTCTGTATATATTTATTTTGGGTTGCTTCCACCTTGTTATTCTTGTTTAGATTATTGTTTTCGCTAGTTTCTGCCCTTTTGCTCATTTCTTGATGTTCTGGGTTACCGGTTGGCTTACCTACTGGTAGGGTATAGTAGGTGCCATCATGACTCGAGAAATCGGGTCGTGACAGTCAGTCAAGTTCCCTCTCATTCAGATTTTGTTCTAAATATTAATTAATACTTGGATTTATTTTGCTCTTTATTCTTAATCATTATTGACTTGTTTGCTGGTTATGCTTTTGTTTAGTTGATTAGTTTTGTTCTTTTTTATTGTGTTAAGTGGTATTTTTCTGTTAATCTCATCTTCTTCAGGGTGTCTTTGCTTTATTTAGCCAATTTTATAGCTTCATTTATTTCCGTGTATATGTTGCCTTAATTATGTTGCTACAACTATTGTTATATGTTATTATCTTATCATTTGGTCCATATATAAAATTTGTTAGTTTAGATGCTTTATTGTTGTTATTTATGTTTTTTTTTGTTATTTTAAATATCTCATTATTTAATTTCTTCTTTTACGTTGTAATTTGTTGATTTTGATTTTTAGTTTGTTTTTATTTGCTTTTGCTCAAGTCTTGAATTTTCTTTATTATCTTATTGACGATTTTTTTTATTACTATCAATTGAGCTAGGCAGTGATTTGGATTTTGGTTATTTCTTTATTATTTATTTAATGTTATCTATTGTTTTGTCGTTATTTTTATTCATTATAATGTTACATATTCTTTGTTTAATTATTTGATGTGGAAATTTATTCTAATGAATTTTATATTTTGTTAATGCTCATATATTGTTGGTTTATATTTAGTTACTATATTATAAGATTTTTGTTGATATTATTGTTTATTGTATTATGTTGTATGTATGAATGATCAACGAGAAAATCTCTCCGTCGATTTTGGAGGCCTCCATGTTGTTAAAGGACGGAAATTTAGTTTAAGATTATATTTGTTATATGTTAAAATTAGCGATGAAGAAATTATCGTTGATTTCCAAGACTTTCCATGTATATAAGACGGATTTTTATTTTAAGTTGTTAGTTATTTCATTTATTTTTATTCGTATTTATTTGTTACTAACACTTTTACTAAGTGTCTTTATAGGTACCCGGAGCCACTTTCCATTGGAGTTATTCGAATGAAGTTCGAATTATATTGTTTATTCATTATTTTGTATATATCGATGTTAGGTAAACTTTAGGTCGTGTTTTATATTATTGTTTTTATTTTATTATTTGTGTATATTGCATGTTTATTATACTTCTATATTTGTTTTTATATCCTTCTCAATTAGAAAAAATGAATTCAGTCGGAACTCACATTTGTGGATTTCGAAGGATGTCTAACACCTTTCCTTCGAAATAACTTGAAACCCTTACTTAGAATCTAATGGTTTCGTAGATCACTTAATTGGTTTCTTAGTTTTTCTTAAAATTAGGTGGCGATTCCTTTAAAACTCATTTTATTTTTAAAATTGAATTAAATGATTATTTTTTAAGTTATCGTGACATTTCGCCTTATTTGAATAAAGTAAGGACGTAAACATTAGCATAATCTATACTATTACAAGTATGGATAGAAATAAATTGACGTAAAAATGGGGAATAATATGTTGTTTATTAAGGAAACAGTACTCAAATCATGTTCATTGCAAATTGTTGACGTATCATCTATTAAGTTGTAAAATTAGCATGCACAAAAGAGATGGATACAATTTTATTAATTATATATATATATATATATATATAGAAGAAGAAGAATTAATGCTAGTAGGTAGGTAGGCCTAAAATTTAATGTTAGTAGGTAGGTAGGTCTAAAATAAGGATTTTGATGACTGGTAGTTGTGTAGTGTGCATAGACATATTTGGTTATGATCATATGCTGTGTTTAAAAGTTGATAATGTTAGTATAAATAAATAGGGTAGTGATGAGTGAGAGATGCATATCGATAGATAGATAAAATATGGAGTCGTATTTGATGTTGTTTGCTATTGTTATAATAATAATAATTATGAGTGCATCGTCTGAGTTAATTATTAAACCACCAATAACTAATTACCATCATATGCAGATGATTATGCAATGGCCTCCAACCTTTTGTGGGAGGCCAGATAAACCGTGCAAGCCCTCTGTAAATATGTCGGATTTCTCAATCCATGGCCTTTGGCCAGGGAATGCTACAGGTCACACTCCTTTTACGTGTACTGATCCTCCAAATCCAACGACGGTCGAACAAGTGGTACGTACATATGCATGCATGTATAATTTTATTATTTCTATATATAATATCTCCAATACTATTATATTATATATACAGTGGTTAAATGACAGGAGCCTAAAGAATTTCTTGGGGTTGTATTGGCCTTCTTTGGAGGTTCACTGGACTGACGAAATGTTATGGAAGCATGAGTGGAAAAAGCATGGGTATTGCACATCAGAAATCGTCCCAGATGTTAAATATTTTAATGGGGCGACAACATTTGCGAGACAACTGATAAATATGCTTGTTATGTTAAAAAAGGGTGGAATGGATCCGTCAAATAATCGTGCTTACAACGTAACGTATATGAAGACACTTATCTCCGAACAAGTGTTAAAAGATAAAATTATTGATGTTTACATCTCATGTGATCAGCAGGCCAGTTCTTCTTTCGTCTTCTTGAAGCAAATTCACTTCTGTTTGGACAAATCGCTCAACACATTTATATCTTGCCCCAAAAGTACAGCCACAAGAGGATGTGGTAGAGGAGAAAAACAAAATCTCATATTTCCAACTATGGTACGTACGTAAAATATATATATTATACTCCCATCCCTTGCATGCATGTAATTATATTAACTACTACTAATTGTTTTTTTCTTTTCTTTATTAATTTTCAGGCAATTTATCGCTAGCTGATCAAGAAGGAAGCTGCTAATTAATTATCAAGGATCGGATCAGAGACTAATATATATAAATCTCTGTCGTCTATGTTCCTAGCTTTTAAAACAATATTATAATAGTTGATCGATGATGGATACATTTTACTAATATTAATAATACTATTATTATTATGTTGTGGATGATATATATATATATATATGCACTTACTTAATTTTTATTATATTTGTGAAGAATGCTCCATAACCATGGCTTAAACATCCATGGATACAACTGAAGAACAGATCAGAGAAGAAGATGCAGAATTGGGGAAGAACAAAATTGATTTCCATTATAGAGATAGTACGTATTTATACAATGAGAAAAGTGTCAACTAGTGAGTTAACATGCTAATAGAAAAGTAACAGAATTGACAGTTGGCTAACTAACTATTCTAGCTAATTAATTGATTATACTAACTAATCAGACTAGTATTATAATTAGCTAAATCATAAGACCCCCTCTCAAGTTGGAGGTGTGGAGAACACTGATAACTTGCTCAATGCTGTAGAATATTTGACTCCAGTCAGTGTCTTAGTTAATATATTTGCCAACTGATTATCAGAGTTTATGTGATGTAATGAAATGAGGCCTGTCTGAAGCAGATTTCTCACAAAGTGGCAGTCAACTTCAATGTGCTTAGTGCGTTCATGAAACACTGGGTTTCGAGCTATATGTAGGGCAGATTGACTGTCACAGTATACTGCAATAGGCACAGACAATGGCAATGTGAGTTCTGTTAATAATCTGCTCAACCATACTAACTCACCTGCAACTTTCCTTAGAGCTCTATACTTTGCTTCTGCTGAAGACAAAGATATAGTCTCTTGTTTCTTGGACTTCCAGCTGAGTGGACTGTTGCCTAGCAATACAATATAACCACTTACTGACTTCCTGGTGTCAGGGGAAGCAGCCCAATCAGAGTCGCAATAAGCTTTGACATCATATGACTGTTCCTTGGACATGAAGATTCCTAGAGTGGGATCAGTCTTGAGATACCTTAGTATATGAAAAGCTGCTTGTAAATGTGGTTCTCTAGGGTCCTGCATAAATTGGCTGAGGTGTTGTACACTGTATGATATGTCCATCGTAGTGTTAGTCAAGAAATTCAACTTCTCAATAAGCTTTCTATAAAACAATGGTTCTGACAAAGGATTCCCTTCCTTAGCATGGAGTTTTACTGCAGAGTCAAGTGGTGATGTACAGCTGCTCATACTTGCAACTTTGTAACTCTTCAACATGTCAAGAACAAATTTTCTTTGAGAGATAATAAGTTCATCATCTTTGTAAAGTACTTCCATCCCAAGGAAATAGTGTAACCTTCATAAGTCCTTAATCTTGAACTTGTCATGAAGGAAGGTTTTAAGTTCCTCAATCCCAATAACACTTGTGCCTGTTAGAATCACATCATCTACATGGACAGCAACAAAAATGCTGGAATTTGTAGACTTCTTATGGAAACAAGGAATAGTCATTCAATGAGTGAGTGTACCCCTTTGAATATAAGGCTTCAGCTAATTTGGCATACCATTGTCTGTTGGCTTGTTTCAGGCCATATAGGGACTTGTTTAGTCTGCATACCATCCCTGGTTTGTGCACTACTAGACCTGGAGGAACCTCCATATATACCTCTTCATGTAAATCTCCATGAATGAATGCATTATTTACATCAAGCTGAAATATATTCCAGCCCTTCTTTACAGCTGTGGCTAGTAGAGCTCTTACAGTTTTCATCTTGATTACTGGTGAAAAAGTCTCTGTATAACCAACCCCAGCTTCTTGGGTGTATCCTTTTACTACAAGTCTTGCTTTGAATCTCTCAATAGTCCCATCAACTTTGTGTTTTACCTTATAAACCCACCTACATCCTATGGCCTTCTTGCCACTAAGCTGATCAACAAGATCCCAAGTGTGATTTGTATGCAATGCTTCAAACTCCTGTGTTATGGCTTGTTGCCAGGCAGGGTTCAAAGCAGCCTCCCTATATGAAGAAGGTTCATCATTATTACTGACATTTCTCACAAGTGTTTGACTCTCAAGTGCCAAGGCTTCAGGTGGTACATGTTGGTGTTTGCAGAAGGCAGTATTTAGGGAAATATTTGAATTCTGAAACTGTTTAGGCATAGTCTTGGGCAAAACATAATCATGAAGGTATGTGGGCAATTTATGTGGTCTGGATGGTATGTTGCAAGCTGTAGGTTCGGGATTAGAGGTCTGAATGGTAACAGGTGAATTAGTTACATGATTAGGTGAAGTGTGAGATGGAATGTCACTTGCATCATTTTCAACATGTTGCACAGTTTGTGATTCAATATCAATATGCATAGTGTCTATGAAAGGTACAGAATGCAAGACAGAAGGAAAAGAAGAGACATCAGGAAGAACAACAAAAGGAAAAATGTTTTCTTTAAAAACTACATCCCTTGAAATGTGTATCTTTTTGGTGGCTAGACTTAGAACTTTGTAGCCTTTTGATCCCAAAGGGTAGCTTATGAAAATATGGGTTGTAGTCCTAGCTTGGAATTTGTCCCTATGAGGTTTTGGAAGAGTAGGATAACATAGACAACCAAAGGTTTTCATGTGGGAATAGATTGGTTTAGTTTTGTACAGTAACTCATATGGACATTTGCCTTTTATATGAGAAGTAGGAAGTCGGTTGATGATGTATGTAGCATACAACACACACTCACCCCAGTATTTAAGAGGTAATTTGGATTGGAAAAGAAGAGCCCTGGCAGTTTCTAATAAGTACTTGTGTTTCCTTTCCATCATCCCATTTTGCTGTGGTGTGTAGGGACATATTTTCTCATGAATTATTCCCTTTGTTGTAAAAAAGGTTGAGGTTTCTGTATTTACAAAATCAAGGCCATTGTCAGTTCTTATGGTCTGAACACTAGTGTTGAATTGATTCTCAACCACGGACAAGAAATTTTTTATGACTACTAAGGTGTTGCTCTTACATGTTATTAACTGAGTCCATGTACACCTACTGTAATCATCAACAAGTGTGATAAAATTCCTACACTTATCATGTGTCACCATATGGTAGGGACCCTATAGATCTATGTGAAGTAATTGAAATAGTTTAGTAGATGTATGAGTGTTGTAAGGAAAAGGCAGTCTTTCTTGCCTTGCCATTGGGCAAATGTTACAAAGAAAGGGTTGTTTGGCAAAAAATCTTTAAGGTATAGACTTAATCCCCCTCATTTTCACAAAAGGTACATGTCCAAATCTATTATGTCATAACACATTCACATCATCACAAGTATGAGTCATAAAAGAAGTAGAAAAATTAGGATTCTTATTGAGTGGAACACCATGTTGAGTACAAGTACTATGTTTACATGAAGGAACATGAAAAGAAACAGACTTAGAATTGAAAACATCTTGACTTGGCACACAACCAGAAGTGGAAATGGCTGAAGCAGTACATGTAATACCAGGATGATTGGGCCTCATCAGACACTTAGAACACAAAAAATAGAGTCCATCATTTGCTTCACCAATGACCAGAGGCCTCTTCATTGAAGGGGCCTGCAGAATGCATGAGGATTCAGAAAAATACACAATGCTTTTAGGTAAGGATTTTGAAAGGCAATTAATTGAAACAAGATTGTACTTAAAAGAAGGCACATATAACACTTCATGAAGAGCAATGTTTGATGCAAGTACTACACTACCAATTTTCACAACTTTCACCTTGTAACCATTTGGTAAGGTAATTAATAAGGGGCAAGAAAGATAGGTAATGTTTGTTAAGAATGTTATGTCAAAGGTTATATGATTAAAGGCTCCTGAGTCAAGGATCCAAGAGTTAATTTTATTGTGAGATCATCTGCATGATAACTTGCCAAAATCAATTGAGGAGGTACATGCTATCATACCTGCAAAATTCACATTACCACCAGTAAAGGCATTGTCTTTTTCAGCTTGAAACTGTTGTAGTAACTCCACAAACTGAGCATAATGTTCTCTTGTCAATTGAGGACCTGTATCAGCATGATTTCCCCTGTGCTTCTCTTCTCCTAAACAACAACCACCACCATGAACATCAGCCATAAGACCTTTTCCTTTGTTGACCCTGGGATTCTGATTATTGCCTCTGTATCCATTTTGATTAGAGGTGTTTGAATTCTGATAATTGTTTGTCTGTGGGTAGCCATGCAACTTGTAGCATTTGTCCCTAGTGTGTCTTGATTTCTTGCAGTAATCACATATAATACGAGGCATGTTGCCATTGTAGGAATTATTCTGAGAATAGTTAGTTCTGAAGTTAGGATTTGTGTTGCCTGTAGAAGAATAATTTGCCCTCATGGACCTAGAAGTGCTTGCTCCTGCTGAACCATTTGTATTAAAAGCAATAGATTCCATGATCTTCTTTCCTGAACTGCTTGCATTCAAAGATGTAGACTCCATGAACACTTGAGCATTAGGTTTAATTTCTCTCTGTTTTTCATCATGCACCAACAAAGAAAAAGTTTGTGCTAGGGAAGGTAGCGGATTCATCATGAGGATATTCCCTCGAACTACAGTGTAAACCTCATTTAATCCCATAAGGAATTGTATCAATCTCCTATCATGCTCTACCTTGAACATACTATCTTTAGCTCCATAAGTACAGTTACAGTTACATTGAGTTTTGACATGTAATGTGCTTAATTCTTCCCAAAGCCTTTTCATCCTAGTGTAGTAGGTAGTAATGTCTAAAGTTCCCTATGATAGCTCATTGATCTCACGTTGAACCTGATTCAGCTTTGCACCATTGGTTTGATCATATCGATCTTCAAATTCCTTCCACAATTCAAATGAATCGAAGACATATTCCACACTTTCTGCAATTTCCTTAGACAGGGAATTGAGAATCCAGAAAGTAACCGTATCATCACACCTTCCCCATTGACGGAAACGTGATGTTCTTGGATCGGGCCTTTTGCAATCACCATTGATAAAGCCCAGCTTATTCTTAACCGACAGAACTCTAAGAACACTTCGTTTCCATGATCTATATCCTACTCCATTAAAAGGAGTTTGAACCAACGATACACCTGGATTATCCGAAGGATGCATATACAAAGGAGAACTAAGATCTTCTTCACTAGTACCATTGTTGTTCACAGTATTCTCATTTGAAACAGAACCACTTTCAATCACCATTGAATATTCAAATCAAACACTCACAGAAGATAAATCGATCTAAATGAAGAGATACATCGGAAAATATAATGGATCTAAAACAAAACTCGATCAAGCATGTGATCAAAATTCAACACAGGAGCAGAACAAAAATCGAAGATGAAGTATAGAAGCACAAACGAATCAAATTACCTCGTGCTCTGATACCATGTGAAGAATGCTCCATAACCATGGCTTAAACATCCATGGATACAACTGAAGAACAGATCAGAAAAGAAGATGCAGAATTGGGGAAGAACAAAATTGATTTCCATTATAGAGATAGTACGTATTTATACAATGAGAAAAGTGTCAACTAGTGAGTTAGCATACTAACAGAAAAGTAACAGAATTGACAGCTGGCTAACTAACTATTCTAACTAATAATTGATTATACTAACTAACTAATCAGACTAGTATTATAATTAGCTAAATCATAAGAATATTATATATATGTGTACGATTTTGAGTTTTTTGCAGGGTCAGAAGCATGAGTACCACTGACCAATTCTACATTAGAAGTTTGTCATCACAAGTGTAGCTCCCTTGTGTGTTAATTTTAGAAGAAAGATTTGAATATATAATAGATTTGATGGGCTGTTATTATAAGTAAAGATTGTATAAGTTGAACGTCATATATAATACCCTTTAATTTAATAATGATTTGTCAAATTGAACAATTTATTCTAAATGATGAATGGTGTAACAAGTTAATATATATGCTACACTTTTCCTTCTCTCTTCTCACAACATATATATATATATACAAGACAAATATATATATTCATAAATGGCCAATTATAGTTTTTCTAAATTAGTAATAAAAGAAAAGATATAGACATGAGAAAGAGAAATGAGCAATAACCCATTGAGACATCAATCAATACAAATACAAACTTAATTGTGACACTTAATTCAAACTTACTTGGCCGATAAATTCTTCAAATGAAAGCAATTGTAGAGTGCTTAATATTTTGAAAAAATTCACCTAATTAGAAAAATATTTCTACTAAAATCCATTATACTTTTAAATAATTATATAATCTCTTTTTATCGTTCCTTGTCTCTCTTGTTCTCCCTTCTTACTGCTTAATCATGATGATACTTAGAAGCAATTGATAAATGTATCAAAGCATATATTAAGACCAAATACATGAATTTATCAGTATATATTTTAATATCAATCAGATATACCTTCTGTTAGTGAACCTTCAAAAATAAATAATTAAAATCGGATTAATTAATCAATGGAAAAGTAATTTATATTAAAAACAGTAACCGAGTAACAAACATTAATCGCCACAATGTAATGTGTAATGAATTAATTAGTTGAATTTCCAAAATTTTATCCTTCTTCTTTTCTTTTCTTTTTAGATGAAAAATAATAAAGAAACAAATAGTCCTTAAAGGTAAAAATAATGAAAAGGTTTCAGCAATAATTTTTGTGGAAAAAGTGGACGGTAAGGGAATGAAGTGACCATACTTCGTTAAACGATCAACCACCGTCATAATAGTAGATTTTCCCTTTGAGCTAGGTAAGCAAGTGATAAATCCATTGCTATGTCTTTGAACACCAAATCAGGGATTGGAAGGGGTTGCAACAATCCAACCGAATGGTGATGAACATCTTTCATTTGTTGACAAGTTTGACAAGAAATAACAAAATTATGGATATCACACCTCATTTGCTTCTAGTAAAATTTGAAGCTAATTTATGAAATGTACGAGCCACCCCAGCATGCCAACCAATAGCAATGTCATGAAACTCATGTAACAAGTGATTACGGAGTGGGGAATCAGAGGAAATGACTACTCGTCCCCTAAAAAATAGGAGGCCATCACGAAATACATAGCCCAAATAGGTGGCAGACTGACCTTCTAATTTCTTATGGATATCAAGCAGTTCGGGGTGTGATTGATTGAGATATTTTAGTTCATTCTCAAGCTCATAATTACGGGAAGAAATAGCCAGTAAGACAATGTCGGAGGGACGAGAAAGGGCATCAGCAACTTGATTTGATCTCCCTAAGAGATAGATAATTTGAAAGTCGTACCCCACCAACTTGCTAAGCCATTTCTATTGTACCAGCGTTTGTATAGCCTGGTTGGTCAGATTTCTTAGTGATTGTTGATTAGTGAATATTGTAAACTTGCGTCCCAATAAGTATTGATGCCATTTACTCACAGCTTGAGTAATGGCAAACATCTCCCTGTGATAAGTGGATGCTTCTTGTATGCGTGTCCTTAACTTCTGGCTAAAATAAACTATTGGGTGCCCTTTTTGAGATAAGACAGCCCTATACCTCGCCCAGACGCATCAGTTTCCAGTTGAAACTCTTGGCAAAAATTGGGCAGTACTAGTACAGAAGTTGTGCTAAGTTTAGCTTTTAATGTCACGCCCCGAGCCTACACCCCGAACGTGGCTGGCACTCAAGAACCATTGTTGGCCCCAAGCGAACCCTTGGCCTGACTTACTTAACTCAGCGGAAGACCCTAAGCATGATTACAAATGATCAAATGAACTTACTCAAATAACTTCATAATATAACTTAGAATGTTAAAAGAATTTAAACATTCAACTTGGCCAAAATGGCAACTCAAGTCTTAACAAAAGATAAAATGAGAAAACTAAAGAACTAATAACTGACTGTCTATGAAGTCTCTAAAACAACTAAGATGGATGTTAGGACAAACCCCACAACATCCTAATGAACTAAACTGGAAAGCAAATAAAGGAGTCCTCCGAATGCAATAAGGCTCACCGCAGACTCTGAGTGCTCAAGTTGGATCAACGAGGCACTGGATGCTGATCCTAGTTACCTGCGTCTGCATCATAAGACGATGCAGGCCAACTGGCATCAGTACATTAAATGTACGAGTATGCGGGTTGGAATGCTAAACAATACATAGGCTTGAAAAGATTCTGAAAGAAACACTTACCTTGGCTCTTCTCAACTCATGAATAACTTAACTCAAAATAAAACAATGAACACATGCAATTTATGAAAAGCTTTGCAAAAAAGTAAAAGCAACTTAGTTCCTTAAGGAAATGCAGTAACAAACTCAACTTTACTCATAAAATAAAATAATATAGTTTCTGTGGGATATTCTCTAACCGACAATCACCACTATGAGCTTAAGTGGTAATACAACGTCTTGCCCACGCTACCAGAACTGCCATATACTTTGCCGTCATATAGAACACTTAACTTAGTAGATCCACTAGTCTATGTTATAAGCATCTTAAAGAGTCATCTAAAAAGTATGATCCTTTACTACCCATGATGGCTACATGGTTTATGGAGACTTGAGTTAGTATGAACTCGCATCCCCATATCGGTGCTCAATACTACTCCCAAAATATACTTAGCTCATATGACTGAAAATCAAAACTTCTTTCTTTGGTTTGAGATAATTACTCAAAATTTTAGCTTAAAAGTTCTCTTGGAAACGATGTTCCCTTTTCTTGCTCAAATGTGAAAACATTTATAAACTCTTTGGAAATACTTAGTTCCCTAATAGCTTTTTGAGAAATGAACTCAACTTTTTACTCTTTACTCTTTACTTAACTTGAAACTTAAGTCTTGAAACAAGGTTAAAACGTTTGTTAAAGACTCTTGAAAACTTTAAAAACTTTGTTTTGACTGCTTCTTAACTTCTAGACTTGACTCTTAACTTTCTTAACTTTGATCCTAACTTTCCTTGAATTGGATTATGGATTCAAGGTTCATGATCTCATGTTTATGGATGATTTCATGATTTTTAGATGTACCTTAGAGTGTTGGAATCAACTTAGGAACATATGTACATTACTAAGGAACAAGTACAAAAAGGTGGAGAGTGAATGGGGAGAACTAGCGTCCCTGGCGCTCTGAGAGGCGCGAGGCACCAGCCCTCAACATTCAGGGACTGGTCTGGGGCGTGCTGGCTGGCGCGACGTCCCACCCTTTTCCCAGGTGAACCCCAACTTTTCTCCTTCATTTTCCATCTCTAAACTCTCCCAACTTCCATGGTTCTTTCCCTAAACACTTAGGATCAATAGTACCCTCAACATACAACAGATTTAACTCAAAAATTCACCCGGAAACACGAATCGAATCAACAAGGAACTTCAACAACACAACCATCAAGAACTCAATGAATTTTCAACAATGTTCTTCAAGAACTCGTTTCCTTTGCATTCAAACAGCTTAAATTCGCTGAATTGAAACAAGATTGGCGTGTGGGTGAACTAACACAACACTATGTGATCTCACATACCTTGTAGGGATCACCCCCGGCGAATTCCACAAGCCAAGCTTTGACGATCTTGAACGTTCTTGCTACCACTTCTCCTTTCTCCTCCTTTCTATTTTCTCCAAGCCCTAGCATGAAATTCTAAATTTTCTAAACTGACCAAAATCTGGTTTTACCCCAATAAATCCCATAAAAATGAATTAGAGTAATTAGGTAAGGAAACGACTAAATTACCCTTCCAAACCCGGATTAGACTTTCCTTAATCCAACAGCCCAACTTTCGAAGGGTATAACTTACTCATACAAACTCAGAATCGCGCAAACTTGGCGGCGTTGGAAAGATCATTCCAAGATCTTTCCTACCATATCTGGAAGTACCTCTAATTCATCCTGATCCAGAAGTTATGGTCGTTTGAAGTTGGCCAAAACTCAACTTTTCCTAACTTAAAACAAATTTTCCAGATTTTCATTGTTTCCAAAAATGACTATTTCAACTTCTTAGCTTCTTCCTAGTTATTTCAAATTGTGAGATGTTACATTTAAAGGCTCAAGGAAGCCTGTGTAGAAGTATTCCACCTAAACGTTCTTTGCGCAACAAATCAGAGAGGGGTCCTGCTATAAATGCATAATGATGAATGAAGCGTCGATAATACCCAGCAAGACCTAAGAAACTACGGACTTCCTTAAAATTCTTGGGCGGAGGCCACTGTTGGATAGTTGCAATTATGCTTGAATCCACACTTAGGCCTTGCTTAGATATCACATGTCCCAAGTACTCTACTGAATGTTAACCAAATAAACATTTGGCCCTCTTCGCCACCAACTGATGTTGTCGAAGTAATATGAGCACTGATCGTCAGTGGATCAGGTGGTCCATCCAATTAGGGCTATATATCAAGATATCATAAAAAAATAGCACAAACTGTCGGAGATAAGGCCTAAATATTTCATTCATGGTGGCCTGGAATGTTGACGGAGCATTAGACAACCCAAATGGCATCAATAAAAATTTGTAGTAACCATTATGTGTTCAAAATGTTGTTTTGGCGACATCTTCTGTTCTGACTTTGATGGTATCCAGATAGAAAGTCAAGCTTCAAAAAATAAATTACACAATTTAACTCATCGAATAGCTCATCAATAGTGGAAATAGGAAATCTATCCCTCACAGTAATGGCATTGAGAGACTTATAATCCACACAAAATCTCCAGGTACTATCTTTTTTTCGAACTAACAATACTGGAAAGGAGAATGGACTCCTGCTACGCCTGATAACCCCATCCCTAAGCATGTCCGCAACCAATTGTTCCATCACTTATTTTTGGAAGTAAGAATAGCGATACGACTTAACATTAAGTGGTTCATCCCCAGGATTTAAATGAATCACATGATCTTGTGACCGTGATGGTGGCAATCCTTTTGGTTTAAGGAAAACATCAGAAAACTCATCTAAAATAAGGACCAAGACTGGATTAGTGACTTCCTCATTTGGGACTTCATTTTACACTACTTGTAGGCAGTAATATGAAGAGATTGCATCAGTAGCGACGTAGCTTCGAAGGCTATGCCTGGCATTGCAGTGTTTGGAATATCCACTTTCCAACATATAGTTTTCCCTTCTGAAGTGAATTCAAACAAACGCTCAGTATAATCTTGCACTACCCTTTCGAGTGTAGAGAGCCACGCAGCCCCAAGAACAATGTTCGCACCATGGATAGGAAACAAATATAAATCAAGTGAGATAGCATATCCCTGAACCGTTAGACTAACCTGCCCTACAACACCTTCACAACGGAGTCGTTGACTACAAGCGTCTGGACATAATTATGGTCACTTCTTCCATCCAACAATACTTGGACAGGAGATCCATTTATGTGCCCGAGAAATCGTAATACGGATGATGAATGTCTACCTGCCAAGGCATGATATGAAACAACAGACTGCTCTTGGACCTCTAGAACTTGTAGCTCTTCGACTAATAGGTCATCAGAGATAAATGGTTCTGGTACGTCGGGTTGAACATCCGAGCCCTCTATTAGAAGAAGTAACTGAGGCAGTCTTATACTTGTGGCCTGCAACGTATTTTTCCTCACAATAGTAACATAATCCCGCTCACGCCGACTTTGAATCTCGCAATAGCTAAGGCGTTTGAGTGGTGGGAGGTTCAAAGCAGAAGTCATCGTCTTTGTTGGAGATGTAATGAACGAGGTTGAGGAATGTTGATTAGGGCTAGGCAAAAGTGGTGCCCCTTTGTTAGCAAAAGTTGGTTGATTCGTGCCTTTCTCTGCCTGAATGCGGCACTCATGTATATGTGCCTATTTAAGTGTGTCATCATAAGTTTTAGGCTCGTGATTGAGAACTAAGTTTTTGATGTCTTTTCTAAGCCCAGAAACAAAAAGCCTTACCATCAACCCATCTAAAATATCATTTGTCTCATTAACTATGGCATCAAAACGACTATGTAACTCCGATATTGTTGGCTTGAAACGAACCCTTGCTTTCTCTGCAAAATGCTCCCATCCGATCAATTGTTTGTTTCGAAATAACCATCGCTACCACTCAATCGCATCTCCATCAAGATAGAATGACTTCATCGTGAGTTTTTGTGAATCTTCAATTCTGTAAAAATCAAAGTAGCGCTCTGCTTGAAAAATCCAAGCATTTGGATGCTCTCCACGAAATCGTCCAAATTCCACAGCCGCTGTCCTATACCGTAGAGTTGGTGCCGCTGAAGGGTTATCCTGTCGTGCTATTGTTATTGGTGGTTCATGTTTTTTTTACTCACTACCTCCAGTAACATTGCACGAATTTCCACTAATTCCTTCTCGAAGGGAGTGGTTACTTCCCTAACAGATCCATCAACAAGAGCCTTGAGTCGTTGTTGGTCCTCCATTAAAAGACCTCTGAATGAAAGCACTAATATAATAAACACAATAACGACCAACTGATCACTATATTAGTTACTGAACCAAATTACAACAACTACTGATTACATAAAAACTGCAAGGAAATAAGAAGAAATAGAGAAGAGAATTGCAAAAGAAAATAGAAATGAGAAATAGAGAAATGACGCAACAACAATAGCCTATCCTAACTACACCTAGATATAATAGATTTATATCAGATACTTCCTACTCCACTTGCCGCATATTTAGCGCGCACTTTACCCCCACGTTCTGTTAGACAAAGTCAATAAATCTTTTTGATGGTATTTTCACACGGTTACTCCTTCTAGGCTGAATAAAATTATCTTTCGATTTAGCCCTGTTGTCCACCATGTCATCACTATGGTTCATAACACCTTCCCTCTTCTTCCGATAAATCCTTTAGTTTTTCTATTTTTCTGTAGTTCCTTATAGCAATTGCTGCTGCAGAAATTTTCCCATTCAACTATTGTTAATTTGTGGTGGGTTTTCTTTTTTCAATATTGTATTGGAAATATATATAATCTTATACGCTTTTCATCCCTTAAATATATAATCTTATCTTTCTCATATTTGATGGCTTGCTGGGTATTCGTATTTCCCACTTTCAGTTGGATATCTGTGGTTTCCCTGTTGATAGTGCGATGATGATTGATGTTATGTTTCTTCTCTCTGTTTATTTGCATGTATTGTTAGGTGATTCTACAAAGATAAATGTGAAGTAAGCTAATGTAAAGGACTAATCAAATTTAGATGACTCTGAAGTTGTCCAAATCTATGTCTTCAAAATTGTTGACAGATGCGTGTTTGATGTATATTTTTTGGAAAATTCATAGGTCATAACTCCTAATGTTAGACTTAACATGCTTCATTATGATTGTAGACCTGACAAGAAAGACAAAAAAAATAATCTTCAAGGAATCATTATTCTAATGTAACTAATATCATGATTGTTGAGTGAATTAGCTAAGATGGTTAATGACTATTGTATTATGCGACTATCTCATTTTAAAGTTTATTGTTTTTTTATGTTTTCAGATTCTTGGACAGAGTAGCAACAGTAACAGAGGAGGACAACCTAAAATCTCTCAATCTATGGAAGCTAAACACGGTCCATCGCGTAGAAGAACTAAAATCAACCATGAGAATGGGTCCAATATGGGCACTCTCAGTCCAACAAGCCAAAACAATGGACATATTCCTTTGGCTGCCTAGACGACTGTCTTGCATCACATTAACAATGCAAGAGTTATAAGGAAAAAGGGCATTTTATATCAATAACAGATGCAGCAGCACAATGCAACATTAATTAGGATGAGCCACTTTAATAAAAGTTAATAATATTAAAATGATCACAATCACCAACAACTTAGAGTATAAAAACACACGATAATCTCATATTGCACCTAATTAAAGCTAACTAGAATGAACCATAAATAAATAACATATGCTTAAAGCTCTTATTGAAATTTAATATATGTTCATCACTTTTGTCAAACAACGACTGAGGTGGAGCTCACTATTCCCTTGTCATTTAATTGTTACCAAGCTCTCTTTATAATAGTAAACCCCACAGCCACCACACTCTAGATTAGACTTCAGGCTCGGATGACAATATTCAAAAATCCTCGTCTTGTTTGTCCTAACATTATATGAGATCAGCCGGGAACTTTTAGTTACCAAAATAAAAGAGTTGTCATAAAATGACTTAGTACACGTAGTGAGATGGATGGTCAGAAGTTTGTTCCAAACACCTGATTGTATCATATTAAGAAACTACTCAAACCAGAAACTTGTTCAAGATGCCAACGGAATCACCAAGCAACATCAGATCTGCCGACCAACTATAATCCTCGTAACCAGGTGGTGGCCCTTCCATCTCTACAAACACCTCATTCCCAAAGTCAAATGAAAGAATTCTAAGTTTATCTTTGACCTCCTTTATCAGCCAATAATAATATTCATTCAGATAATCAACACTGTTATAAAAGTTTCGTATACACGTACTAGCATTTTGATGTACGTCTTATGTTTGAATATTTTCCATGAATCCCTAGAACATGAGTAGATCGCTGCATATTCTTCCATGTGATTATAATAAATCACTTTATAATCCTTAGTCATAGGATCTAATCCAAACACTAAATGGCGATCACATATAAAATATTCAAAGCTAATTGTGGTAGCAGGGAGGTGTATCACCTCTCTGTTAGCTGGATTCCATAATGTACACAAAATGGCATTATCAATTTGTTTTTCTATGAAAAATACGCCATCAATAGATCCTAACAAGTTGGTAATATTATCTCCAAACCATTGGAAATTTTGTTCATCTATACCCTTATCGGAAACCAAAGTAACAATAGGGGCATCATCTGTTGCACCATAATCATAAATCAAGTGTTGCGGAGGCTTCTTCTTCTTACTTAAATTCAACTGGTCTATAGTAAAGCTAGGGTTATTGATAAGACTGCCCCAATTTTTGCATACACATTTGAATCTTAGCAACGATTTCACAGACAAACTCAATAGAATCTCTCTTGAGGATTCTTCAGAAAAAGCCCTACTCGTAGCCATTGTAGTACCACACAAGAAAAAATCCCCCAAAAGAAATGAGATATCAATCCAAAATCAAACAGATCTAAACACACATTTGATAGGAAGCCTCGAGTTGTTTGATGAAGAATTCACTGAGTGATCGAAAATAATTTTGCAGTTAATTTGGCTCCATCGGTGATGGACCTTACTGCAGTATAGTGGTGGTTGAACGGTGGAGATACGACGGTAATTGAAACTTGGAAGAGGAATGAAGCAGAGGTTGTTTATACAATTGGAAGAGGATTTATAGGCAAAATCAGAGGTTGTTTATACAATTGGAACGGTGGAGATACGACGGTAATTAAAATTTTTATGTTACAAATCAATTTTGGAAAATTAATCAAACTTTTTAGGAAAAAATAATACATATCATATTTACTAGTTTCATTTAAGGAGAAATGGTCAAAATATTCTTAAATAAGTTAATATTTTCCCCTTTTTATTCTCTTTTCTAGACAAATATATTCATAAATGACCAATTATAACTTTTCTAGATTAATAAAAAAAACAAATATAGGCAAAAAGAGAAACAAGGGGTAAATGAGCATTAACCCATTGGGATATAAATCAAATCAATACAAATAAAAACTTTATTGGAACACTTCTAAAATTAAACAAAATATTGTTAAAAAAAAAAAAGAGGGGAAATTATATATTTACGGTGATTTGACAAAAAAAATTCAAGATTTTCCAACAAGAAAAACTTAATTCAAACTTACTATTTTGTTATAGTATAAAATTTAAATTTTTTTTTGTTATTCGTAATTCAAAATCTATTTTTTTGTTATAGTAGAAAATTTAGAAAATACCAGTATATAACAATTAAAAAGAAAATGAGGATAAGTATTGAGCTGTGGGCTTGTTTGATTACAAAATAGGAAAAATTACAGTAATCCCACCTTTTAGTTTACTTATTATCATTATCGCCTATAAGTTTTACAAATCTCAAAAATCTCTCATTTTCGAACATCAGATTAGTGTATCTCGCGCATCAGATTAGTGTATCATGTATAAAATATACATTAGATTAGTGTATCACGTATAAAATGTAATGTATCTTACTTAATGATTAATGTGTCTCGCGCATCAGAATAATGTATCAGCGCTTATATTATTGTATCTGTTTGAGAAATTTCTGTAATTATAAACTTTTAAGGAATAGATTGTAATTTTGCCTTAAAAGTATGTGATTTCTGTAATTTGCCCTACAAAATAAAAGAGAATTTTGGTTTGACATGATTGGGCAGTGGTATGGGTTGGATTTCACCCAAATGTCTTGATATACCGTGAGTTTACGGTATTTCTAATACATTTCACTTACAAGTTGTGTGTGTCTAGGGCCTTTTTATATTGGTTTTTATGTATTTTATCATGTTTCGCAGGAAAGGTGTTCAGGCGCGGAAGTTTAGAGACAGCTGAAGGAAATGCATAAAAGGGCATCCACGGAGGTCATCTACGGACCGTAGGTCCATTCACGGTCCGTAGGTGATGACCGTAGATCAGCAAGAATGTGTTGAGGACAAATCAGGGAAATTTGACCAAGTGTGGAACCACGGTGCCCATTGACGGTCCGTAGATTGATCTACGGACCGTACTGTTGATCCGTAGAGTGAGACTGCGAGGGTTCCAGTACCTGATTTTTGAAGAAGCTAAGTATGGAGCTACGGAAGGGATTGACGGACCGTAGGTCGATCTACGGTCTGTGCTGCTGTTCCGTCGTTTGCTTCAGAGAAGCTGATTGTTGGATGCTGAAATATTTTCTAAGTCCCGAGTGACGGAAGGGACTTACGGACCGTAGATCAATCGACGGTCCGTAAGTCAGTCTCGTGGATCGAAGACGCGTACCTGAACAAAACTTTCCTTAAATTATTTCCTTTTTTTATTTAGGATTTGTTTTCTATAAATAGGACATGTAAACCTCATTTTTAGGGGTTAGACACTATTATTCTATTTTTGCTTTGTAACTTTGGAGATTAATTTGCAACCCTAGCAATTATTGATTTCCCAAGTTCGTTTTGAAGATTTTGGCTTTGCAATTCAAGTAAATTTTCTGGGTTTACTATTCTCTTTACGTAAGTTCATGATTTCTCCATCTACGATTATGAATTGTGTTCTTGCTAATATGAGTAACTAAATCCACAACTAGGGTTGTGGGAACCATGATCGATTAACAAAGTATGAATAGTAAATAAGCAATTCTTGACTAGTATTTTGCATTCATTGATAATTCTTTCGTTTAGAAGTCTTTTTAACGGTGGCCAACGTTAGAACTCGCCTTGTTACTACTTGCCGGACCAAGGAGGTAATTAACAAGAAAAGAATTATCAACATAGATTTAGTGTGATACTATCTAATAGGCTAGTGTCGATTGGTGCGAAGTAATAACTAAGCCAAACATCGATTATGATGTCTAATATGAGGTAAAGGTAAGGGTTAGTAAATTATACACACGTAGCCGGACCAAGGTGCGGGGTGAAATTCTCTAGATGCCGGACCAAGGATTTAGAGATACCTAACTTATCACTTTGCATGTAATACACTAGAAAAGGATTGCTATTACTAGGATTACTGCGTTATGAGATTATGGAAAACACGTGTACCTAGTTAATTCTCTTATCTTGATAACAAACAAAGTTGAAGTTAATTATTGATTACAATATTAAATCTTACTATTTGTTTTACACAAGCACAACCCCCCTTTTTATTACCTGTTTCTGGAAATAATTTGACTAATCGAATATAATTGTTAGTTAAAAGTAAAGTCTAAACCATTTTCCTCGTGGGATCGATCCCAACCTACAAGTTGGGTTCTTTACTTGATAACGATCGCTTATGCTTCTGAAAGGAGGTGTAATTTGAGCGTATCAAATTTTGGCGCCGCTGCCGAGGAATTTTGGCTTTTAAATTTAGTTTTAACTACAATATTGAACGTTAGTCAAATATTTCCTAATTTTATTTTTTTCTTTGTTTTTGTCTCTCTCAGGTTCAGATTCTAGTGTATGCCAAGTACACGGAGCCAAGGAGAACCACTTACTCCGTACGATCCGGAGTTGAACAGAACTTTGCGAAGAATGAACAATCAAGGACTTCCAGTTCATCCTATCGGAGGAAATCTAGATGAAGCAGTTGAGCTACAGCAGCCAAGAGTAGTTGGTGGAGAAAACCGGGGTCTAGCTGAAAATCAATTGGGAGATACACTGAGAGTGCATGGTCCACCAGGCCCGCAACACCATGACAACTATCAGGGCAACGTCGACATAGCAGATTTCGATGGACCCATCGGCCTACCTCCTCTACCTCCAGGGCACACATTTGTGGTGACTAGTAGTTTGATGCAGATGCTTACAGCAAGAGGCTTATTTTCAGGATCGCCATCGGAGGATCCATATGCTCACTTAGCCAAGCTCATGGTGGTTTGCAAAAGTTGTGTAGGCAGACCAGACTTGGATATGAACGTCATTGGGTTACGAGTGTTCCCTCTGTCACTGACAGGCGATGTTGCAGTATGGTTCACTGAACTTCCTTATAACTCAATTTTCACATGGGACCAACTAGCAGAGGTATTTAAAGCAAAGTACTACCCAGTATCTAAGAAGATCAATCACAAAGATCGGGTCAACAATTTTGTGGCATTACCTGGAGAGTCTGTGAGTAGCTCGTGGGACAGATTCACTGCTTTCGTAAGAAGTGTCCCAAATCACCGTATTGATGATGAGTCACTGAAGGAATATTTCTATCGAGGATAGGATGATAACAATAAAGCAGTACTTGACACTATTGTTGGAGGTTCATATGGTGATTGTACATACGCACAGATTGCTGAAAAATTAGAGAGAATCTCTCGCAATAATAAAGCGTGGAGCACTAGAAGGTCAGATACTGGGAGAAACACATTTGCTGTTCATAATGCTACTGTTAACTCTGTAGATGATATTCGTGAGAAGATGGCTCAGATGAGGACAGAGTTGGGGTTGGTATTGAAGCATGTGAGTGGAGGAGCAGAAAAGGTAAATGCTGTAAATTACTTAACTAGAACTCCACCACCAGTTGAGGAGTGTTACTATGAAGAGGACACTTATGCGGTGAATGATCAGACGGGGGGTTTCCGACCAAACGCCCAAGGATCCAACACGGAAAATTGGCGCCAAGGTCAAGGGAACCAAGGTCGGAACTATGGAAATTACAACCGAGAGGGTCACTATGTCCGAGATGGGAACTTCAATCGCGACAACAACTACAACAGGAACAACTATGGCAACAGAAACGATCGGGTTGGACCCTATGTTCCCCCTCAAAATCGGGAATCTGGTGCTAGGGAAGTTGGAGGTAATATGACGCGTATTGAAGATATGCTGCAGAAGATGATGAGAAGGTTTGATGCCACTGATGAGAATGTGAAGGAGATGAGAAACGACTTATCTGGTATTGGTCAAAAGGTTGATGCCCATGCAGTGTCAATAAAGCATCTAGAGCAGCAGATGACGCAGTTGTCTACTACAGTGAACCCGCGTCAACCTGGCACTCTTCCTAGCAACACCATCCAGAATCCAAAGAATGATGGGCATTGTATGGCAATTACCACTCGAGGAGGCAAGCAAACCATAGATCCACCTATGCCGTCTATGGTAGAAGTTGAGAATAGAAAAGAAGATGATGTGGTGAAAGTTAGAGAGGAGTCAGAGGTTGTGACAGAACAAGAAGTGGAGGTACCTCAGAAAGTGGTTCCCATACCTAGACCTCCACCACCTTTTCCTCAAAGGTTAGTGAAGAAGACTGAAGATGGGAAATATCGCAGATTTATCACTATGTTGAAGCAGCTTTCTATCAATGTCCCTTTGATAGAAGCCTTGGAGCAAATGCCTGGATATGCAAAATTCATGAAAGATATGGTGACAAAGAAAAGGTCTGTGAGTTTTGAAGATGATGATAGATTGCAGCATTGTAGTGCTATTGCTACAAGATCTCTGGTGCAGAAGAAGGAAGACCCTGGTGCTTTCACGATCCCATGTACTATAGGGTTATTACACTTTGCTAAGGCATTGTGTGATCTTGGTGCTAGCATCAACCTCATGCCTTTATCTATTTACAAGAAGTTGGGTCTGGGGGATCCAAAGCCCACTACAATGCGGTTACTGATGGCTGATCGGACTGTGAAGAGGCCCATAGGTGTGCTCCATGATGTTCTAGTGAAAGTAGAGTCTTTCATCTTTCCAGCGGATTTTGTGATCCTTGACTGTGAGGTTGATTTTGAGGTCCCCATCATCCTTTGGAGACCATTTCTTGCCACAGGGCGTGCATTGGTTGATATGGAAAAGGGATAGATGAAGTTCAGACTAAACAATGAAGAAGCAACTTTCAATATCTGTAGATCCATGAAGCAGAATGGTGAGCTACAAACAGTATCTGCTATAACTTACAGAGTGGAGAGTGGGTCAGAAGTGCAAATTGAAGAGCGATTAGGTGTTGAGGCACTAGCAGCAGTCATGATGAATTTTGGTAGTGATGGTATTGAAGAATATAATGAGTTGGTAGTCGCACTTAATAAGTTTGAATACCGGTCCAAACCAAAGAAGTATGAGCTAGACATGAAGAATCGCGAGTCCCCACCCACAAGACCATCTATTGTGGAGGCACCGAAATTGGAGCTTAAAGCTCTACCACCGCACTTGAGGTATGTATATTTAGGCGAAGAAAATACTTTGCCGGTCATTATTGCAGCAGATTTGAATACATGGCAAGTAGAGTGTTTGGTGACTATATTAAAGAAGTTCAAGCGAGCGATTGGGTAGACTATTGCAGATATCATTGGGATCCCCCCCGGTATCTGTTCTCACAAAATCCAACTCATGCCAGATCATAAGCCCAGTGTTGAGCACCAGAGGAGATTAAATCCACCTATGCAAGAGGTAGTCAAAAAGGAGATCATCAAGTGGCTAGATGCGGGAGTTATTTATCCCATCTCAGATAGCAATTGGGTGTGTCCTGTGCAATGTGTACCAAAAAAAGGTGGTATGACTGTGGTTCCAAATAAAAGAAATGAGTTTGTTCCAATGAGGCCTGTCACTGGATGGAGAGTTTGCATGGATTACCGGAAGTTGAATGTGTGGATTGAGAAAGACCACTTCCCTATGTCATTCATGGATCAGATGTTAGATAGACTTGCAGGCAAGGGTTGGTATTGTTTTCTTGATGGGTATTTGGGCTACAATCAAATTTCTATAGCTCCAGAAGACCAAGAGAAGACCACCTTCACTTGCCCATATGGGACTTTTGCGTTCAAACAAATGCCATTCGGATTGTGCAATGCTCCAGCGACCTTCCAAAGATGTATGATGTCAATATTTTCTGATATGATTGAGGACACTATTGAGGTGTTCATGGATGATTTTTCAGTGGTAGGTGATTCGTTTGATCACTGTCTAAAACATCTGGCCGAGGTGCTCAAAAGATGTGAAGACTGCAACTTGGTGCTGAATTGGGAGAAATGTCATTTCATGGTAAAAGAAGGTATAGTGTTGGGTCATTGAATTTCAGAGAAAGGTATTGAGGTTGATAGGGCTAAAGTCGAGGTAATAGAAAAGCTTCCACCACCTATCTCTGTAAAAGGTGTTAGAAGTTTTCTTGGGCATGCAGGTTTTTATAGGAGATTCATCAAAGATTTCTCAAAAATTGCACATCCCTTGTGCAAACTGCTCGAGAAGGAGAATAAGTTCTGCTTTGATGATGCTTGTCTTAGAGCATTTGGAGAGTTGAAGGAAAAGTTGGTTACAGCACCTATCATTATTTCACCAGATTGGGAACAACCGTTTGAGGTAATGTGTGATGCGAGTGGAGTGGCGCTTGGTGTAGTATTGGGTCAAAGGCGTGAGAAAATTCTTCACCCTATTTACTATGCTAGCAAAGCTCTGAATGTGGCCCAGAAAAATTATACAGTGACTAAACAAGAACTTCTTGCGGTGGTTTTTGCATTCGAAAAATTTTGTTCCTACTTGCTTGGTACTAAGGTCATCGTGCATACTGACCATTCTGCATTGAGGTATTTGATGGCGAAAAAGGATGCAAAACCACGATTGATCAGATGGGTATTGTTGCTGCAAGAGTTTGATTTTGTGGTAAAAGATAAAAAGGGAACCGAAAATCAAGTTGCCAACCACTTGTCCAGATTAGAGGAAGAGGCCATGCTAAAGCTTGGAGATAGGGCTGAAATTAATGATGTGTTTCCAGATGAACAGGTATTGGCTGCTTCTAATGATTTGATTCCATGGTTTGCAGACTTTGCTAATTATTTGGCAAGCGACATTGTGCCATTCTTTTGGGATGAACCTTATTTGTATCGTAGTTGCGCTGATGGGATTATTCGTCGCTGTGTGCCTGAGGTTGAAATGTTGAGTGTACTTGAAACATGTCATTCATCACCCGTTGGTGGGCATCATAGTGGTATTCGGACTGCACATAAGATTTTGCAGTGTAGGTACTATTGGCCTACCATCCACCAAGATGCTCATGATTTCGCCAAGTCTTGTGATCGGTGCCAAAGAGATGGAGGGATTTCAAAGAGGCAAGAGCTCCCTATGAACCCCATATTGGTGATCGAATTGTTTGATGTATGGGGCATTGATTTTATGGGCCCATTTGTGAGTTCATATGGGATGAAGTATATTCTGGTCGCGGTTGATTATGTATCGAAGTGGGTGGAAGCAGTATCACTCCCCAACAACGAAGGTAAAAGTGTCACCGCATTCCTGAAAAAGAATATCTTCTCCAGATTTGGTACACCAAGGGTTGTTATTAGCGATGGAGGCTCTCACTTTTGTAAAAAGTTGTTTAAAACAACTACTTGAAAAATATGGTGTCCGTCACAATGTAGCCACTCCTTATCATCCACAGACTAGCGGTCAAGTTGAGGTGTCGAACAGAGAAATAAAGCAGATATTGGCGAAGACTGTGAACGCCAATCGAACTGATTGGTCAAGGAAGCTTGATGATGCTCTATGGGCATATCGCACTGCATACAAGACCCCCATAGGTATGTCGCCTTACCAACTTGTATATGGGAAGTCTTGTCATTTACCAGTAGAGTTAGAGCACAAAGCAATGTGGGCAATGAAGAAGTTAAATTTGGATTGGGGCACTGCATCTAATCAAAGGATGAACGACTTGAACGTGCTTGATGAGTTTCGCCTCAAAGCGTATGAAAGTTCAGCCTTATACAAAGAGAAGATGAAGAGGTATCATGATCAAAGAATTGAAAAACGAGAATTTGTGGTTGGCGATCGTGTGCTGCTATTCAACTCTAGGTTGCGCTTGTTTCCAGGCAAACTCAAGTCCAAGTGGACTGGGCCATTTTTGCTCACAAAAGTGCTCTCGCATGGAGCGGTTGAGCTTGAAAATAAGGATGGAACAAGGTTTGTGGTGAACGGGCAAAGGATAAAGATCTATCTGGGAAATGCTGAAACTGTGCAAGAAGTGATTGAGGCCTGCAATCTTGATGAAGTCTGAATAATCAAGATACCTGCGTCGTGCCGCGACGTTAAATCAAGCGCTGCTTGGGAGGCAACCCAAGATGTAAAATCTAGCCAACAATAGGGTTCTGTTTTACATTATGTAGTTAGCTTTCTTTGATTACTTGCAGTTTTGTATCAATGTAGGTAGGGGTTTCAGTATTTTAGGTCTTAGTGTTGGCTAGAAGTAATATAGGGTCCGTGTCTAAAAAGTGTCCAGAAAATGTAAAAAAATAGCCTATTGGTTGCTTCATGTGCAGGTACACCATGCAAGAAATCTGCAGAAAATGGTCTGGTGCAGAGGTCTACGGACCCCATCGACGGTCCGTCGATTGATCCACGGACCGTCAATGGTATCCGTAGATCCCAGGTAAGTCCCTAACATTGTCTTAGTATAATTGTGATCTACGGTCCTGATCTACGGACCGTAGATCGACTCACGGACCGTAGACGGGGTCTCGTGAGTCCACACCTTATAGTTGACTGACCCGACCCGGACCCCCATTACTTAAAACACCCATTGTTTCAAATCATTCTCCTTCCCTCCATTGCTCTCACAACCGTTTCTCCCACTCTTTAAACTCCCCAAATCACTCCATAACCACCACATAATATCCTCCCTTCCATATATTCCCAAAACCCTTTCCATACCATAATCAACCCACTCCATAATCTGATAAAAAGGGTCCGGTGTTTGGTCAGTGACGAAAAGGTAACTCCTGGGTCTTGCTAAATCATAATACCATCACGCAATCACCCCTCTCCTTGTTGCTTGTAAGGTAATAGACTTTCTCTTCACTTTGAATTTCAATTCATAGATTGAATATAGAGGGTCGGGAGTGGGTCTTCACCTTGGGTAATTGTTAGATGATATTGCATAATAAACTTGAGTAGTACAATGTCCTTGGAATGATAGATAGTGATTGTATAGATTTAATTGTGATGTGAGTTTATGTGATCATAATTACTACGTGCTAGTTTCGACTTAGGGTTCCACATCTAGTCTAAATTGTTGGGTATAATAATAATCGGTTGGAATCTTAAGAATGACGAATTAGCATTTTTCAATTGTGTATATGCATGTTTAGGTTATGTTAATATTGAAACCAAAAGCCAAAAATGTATGATATCTGCCACTGTTTGCTTCCACGATACCCCGTTTACGAACCGTAGATCGATCTACGGACCCTACATGGGGTTCGTCATTTGATACACCTGTAAATTTTCACCATGTGTAAAACCACGGATGTAGACTACGGTCCGTAGATACATCTACGGACCGTTCTGTACTTCCGTGGTTTTCATCTGCGACCTATATTTCAGGCACCCTGATCCACGAAAGAGATCCACGAATCGTAGATCAGTCTACGGACCGTAGGTCTCCTCCGTGGATGACTTCTGTAGCATCTGTCAAAAAAAAAATTTGGACATAGTTTGGGTCGTTACCAACTCTAAATGAGTTCTTTTGCTGCATATGGTTAGTTTTGGCACTAATGACGTTCCTGCAGGTACGATGGCACCCAAGAAGATGGTCACCTACTCGAAACAGGGCAAGTCCAAATCGGTTGCCCCTAGCTTCCGGTTGATTGATGAGGACACCAAGAACGACTCTGACCCCGCATATGTGCCTCTAAACCCTAAGGCCTCTCGCGCAGCACCCAGGAACACCCCCCGGAAGGTGATCCCCGACGTAGTCACTGTCTCCCAGTCTGATGAGGAGCACACACTGATCGGGTCACCAACTGGGGCTATTTCCAGTTCGGAGGGTCCTATGTCCGGCTCCGAGTCTACCCATGCATCAGGCTCCCAATCATCACAATCAGAGTCTGTCCATGCTACAGGGTCCAACGCCAAATCGTCCACAGGGTCTGGAAAGAATAACCAAGCAGCCGTCTGATGAGGCAACTAGTTCAGAGGCCATCCCGACACCAAGGAATGATGAACCCGCTCCGGTAGCAGGAGAGCTGAATAGGTGGTGTGTCGAGGGTCAATAGCAGATCTATCGGGATGCAAAGATGGTGAATGACAAACAGAAAATGGCCCGATTAATACAAGAGGAGCGCAGAGTCCTCACGGGGAGCTTGCATACTGTGCCAAATATTCACCGGCTTTTCATACTTCACAAGTGTTACTGGATGGCTCGAGACCCAGGGACATATAGCGAGGAGATTGTCCGGGAGTTCTATGCTTCCTATGCTGCCACTCTTCGCGGGTCCATTTCCAAGCGGTCAAAGCCACTAGCGCAGGGCCCGCTCGCTTCCACCTTGGTTCGAGGGTGTTCGGTGGATATATCACCCGCCGCCATTCATCGGTTTCTCTATGGTCCTACCACGGGCCACTCTTGGTCTCCTAACACGTCGGAATTTAATTACCGCTGGGACATCGTGCGGAGTGGCACTTTCCAGAGAAATATTGAGCAGCGAGAGCCTGTGATACTATGGCTGGCCAGGTACATTGCTGCAGATGGCAAGCGTGCAGAATGGATCGTTGCTCCACGGTTGGGCATCCGGAAGGCCACATTGAACTTCGTAGCAAAATTCTTTTGGCTATTGGTACGCAACAGAGTGTCGCCCACAAAAGCTAACAATCAGGTCACTTGGGACAGAGCGGTGATGGTTGCTGCATTGGTGGCGGGAATAGAGATCGACTTTGCCCGAATGCTGCTGGCAGAGATCCACGAGAGAGCTTTCAGGACCTCCACTACTTACCCTTTCCCCTGTTTGATATTTCACTTGTGCAGGGACTCTGGAGTGCCGATCTGGCATTGTGACAGGCTAGTCCACCCTACAGGGGCATTGGACATCGGCCTTATTCGGGATGACGCGAATGTGGAAACACCTCGCAAAGAGCCCCAGATTGAGGTACCCCCCTTGAGCTCCGATCTTGCAGACGCTGTGGGGCAGGCACAGGGCAGTGACCCCATTATCCCAGACCACACCGACACTGTCCCAGGCTCCTCTTCTCAGGCAGCTAGTGTTGCCCCTAGTTCTTCCCGGTCTACACCACCGTTAGGAGCGACGGTTGTCCCGATGTCCAGAGTACAAAAGTTAGAGGCGCAGATGGCCACACTGCTACATCACATTCAGCCTTGGATGCAAAAGTCCATTGCCGAGTCTGAGGCAAAATTGGAGCGCCGGATGGAAGGGATGATGGACCGTAAGGTCCTGGCGGTTAACAGCGACTTAACGTCTTTGAGCTGCGAGTCCTCGAGCGATCAGTTCCGGCCACAGACTTATCTGCTTTGCAGGCTGACATAGCCAGCCTCCGGACTAATGTGGATGTCATTCTTGTTGCACCTTCAGCTGAGACTCAGGCTGCTCCGACTGCACTGGCTGATGATACAGTGCTAGATGCCCTATTCAGTGGCATCGCCGAGGAGGGGCCTGCACCGACACATGCCAAGGGCAAGCGGCACCGCTCTCATCGCACAGAGGAAGAGAAAGCGCAGAAAAGACAGCGTCGACAAGAGAAGGAGGCTAGAAGGGCCTCGATTGCAGATAAAGAGTTGCGCCAGCAGAGGGTGCGTGAGAGAGCTGCAGGGGCATCGAGCTCTGCCCCGATTGCAGAGGATCAACCTATTTTGGGAGGCGTCGCGAGTACCACTGATGGTGCGGAGCGTTTGATAGAGTGCACTACTGAGGGTGCTAGGAGTGCTGAGGTGGGCACTACTGAGGGTGCCCCTACTGATGTTCCAGAGGGCTCCGGGAAACCGGATCCCCCTGCTTGTTGATGATTCGCCGGCGCTTTGCGCCACAGGTTTGCTTCACTCCAATCCATTCACTTTTACTGTCTATGTATGTAATTGTGGGCAATTGCATCGATTTTTATTGGGGGTGGGGTAAATGGATCGTGAGTGATAGGGTGAAGCCTGAGTAACCCAACTCATATATCCTCTCTTGGGGTTTTCTTGCCTGTGTTCTTTTACCCCAAGAGACTGTTTAATTTTTGTTGAACCGGCATGTCTTAGGATTGTGTGTGTAGAAGCATGATACAGAACGAAGCATGATGGCATGGCTTAAAAAAAATGATACCCGCCAGATTCTGGGTTGTATGCTAGAAGTAGGCTACGAGTTGCTGATTGTGTTGGCTCTGAGTATGACATAGTAACAATCGACTTGATTGCATGATTAAACCTGAAACTTGAACTGGGTAGTCTGATAATCTGATAATGAAACTTGTGCCAAGAGTGGGTGAGAATCGTTGACTGTTCAAACAGTTTTGTGCAAAACTAGAACTTGCCCGATTAGTCCTGCTAAGACAATTCAATCTAGAGAATAGGAAGTGATCATAGGCCGTTGTTCTTAAAAAAACCCATAAATTGCCTAGAAGGAGTCAACCAAATGAAATAATTGTTCCCTTTGATCCAACTTTGAGCCTAAAAATAAACCATTTCTTTCTAAAACCCCGAACTCACCTTTCCATAATCTACTATGTTGGCCCCGGTCCCTCCTTGGACATGTACACTTTGACTTAGGCCAAAAGCTTAAGTTGAGGGTGGCTAATGTAAAAAGTAACTTCAATCTTGGCCCTGACTTGACATCGGGTATTGTGAACCTCAACTAACGGAACATCCATAAGTTGAGGGTGGCTATGAAAGAGGAAACTGAAAGAAAAATGGGGATGAAAAGAGTGAAAAATGA